>NC_060278.1:27852332-28152332 GCF_021613505.1 Equus quagga
AAAGAGATAACTCACATACCTATGCCTTAAATTTAGCTCTAACCCTCAACTTGGGGCAGCAGAAGCTCTGACTGCTTATGGGTCCTGTCCCCATGCTATTCTATTCTCTAAATAAAAGAGCACTACTGCCAGATCTTAAGAGTCTAAGAAATCTTTCTTTCGACTCCTGGGCTCACCGACCCAGCATCAAAAGGAAAAGAAATTCAGTCTTCAAGGCCAAATGTAAGCTGGAAGGAAGGCATTAACGAGCAAAGCCACATGCTCCCCCACCCCTATGTAAAGCCCCAAATAAAGACCTCTACCTTCCTTCCCTTCAAGAAGGCAGGTTTGAGTTTTAACTCCTTTGTCCTTTGGCTGCCTTTCTATAACAAACCTCTGTCTTTACACCAACTTGGCATTGCAGTTATTGGCCCTCCTGTGTGATGGTTACACAGACCTGTGTTTTCATTCAGTAGCAATTTAGTGAGTCATTCTGGAGGCTGTTTGCCTGTGGCTCCCTGGCCCTGGTTAACTCTGATTTCCTCGGAAACAGTCCAACAGCTGCCTAGGGGACTCACCTTCAGGACTGTGCAGGTACTTTCCATCTGTCCCAGCATCACTGGCCCTAAGACCATTTTTATTCTGGCAAGGAAACAGGCGTTAGATTTTTCCTTTCTTTGTTTTTGCTTGTGATCTGGAACGGACATCCTTTTCTTGAGTTTCTTAGTTAAAACTGACTGTTGTTTTTCCTTTCATTTGGTTACCTCTGCTTCAGGAGTTTTGTTCCAAGTTGTTGGAGTTTTATTGGAGGGAGGCTCCAATTTTGTTGAAAGGACTAGGTATCTTTCTCAGAGAGAAAACTCTGTGCCCCATTTGATTTGATTGAGTTGCCTTCTTAAGAACAACTTAGGTTTCCTTTTCTTTTCACTTATTTTCCTCTGATTCAGGGGTTTTGTTTCAGGTAGCTAAAGTTTTGTTCTCATAAAGAGGTTCTCAGCTATATTTGGTTTGATAATTGTGTATGTGCTTGTATGTACGTGAATGTGTAATTTGTTTGCCTCTTTTTCAGGGGGTTTGTCCCAGGTTACTGTATTTTGTTGGGGGGACCTGATTTCTTGAAAGTATTAATTTGCAGCTCTATTTGAACTAATATTTGTGTGTGTGTGTGTGAACATATATAATGTATGTGTGGGGGTGATACCGTGATAGGAAACTCAGATTCAATTGCCAGTGGAGCCCACTGGGTTATCTCTTGCAAAATTGAAATGTTTTCAGTTAAAAACTTGTGAAAAAGAAAAAGACAAAATGATAAATTTACGGTCTCAGTTTCCTCTCACGCTCTTACAGATCCTAATGAAAACATTAAGTCCAGGAAAACTAAAAAGAAGCTGAGAAAAAAACAAAGGGACACTTCCCAACAAGGTGAAAATTTTTAAAGGTGTCTTCAGGAAATAAGACAGGGGGTAAATAAAATAAGTACTGAAAGGAGGACAAGCAAAGAGAAATCAAAAAGGGAAGAGTCACAGTACGCATCTCAGCAGGATAGAAATGTTTAGCTAGTTATTAAAAACAAAAATGGGATACACAAACAGATGTCAATGAGATTAAAATAAAGGTTTAATAAATCACAGCCAAAGTTTGAGCAGAATAAAGGTAACCTCCACTGGTCCCCAAAATGTAAAGGACCTCACACAAACCTGTTCTGTTCACATCACTTTGGAAAAATTATTTTTAGAAAGCCAGAAGGCAGAAATCACAATGAGAAACCTAATCAGCAATTTCTTGGGGAAACAGCTAGGCTGCTAATGTTGCTAAGATTATAAAGGTTAACATATTTGACCTAATATTATATGAAGGGGTCATGTTAACTTTGTCTGAACATTTTTTGTGAATGGATATTATGTCTGGCTGAGAATGATTCCCCCACACGGTATTATAGAACTAAGACTTGGTGGTGGGATGATAATGGAAACTGTGATTAGAGGGGTAAGAGTTGATAAAATGAAGATAAAATTTTGAAGAAAAACTTGGTATATTTAAATGGACTTTATGCAAAATGATGGCAATGCTTTTGCCTGATTATATTATAGATTATGTTGTAGGGATAAACATTTTTTCTCACTTTAGAATATTTCCTCTGCCTGATATTGTAAGAACGTATAAATCCATTCTTCAGACAATGTTAATTAAACACACTAAAGGAGATATCACGTTAAAATAGCCAAAGTGGTGCAATTTCACTCTACTCAATTTCAGTGTATTTGTAGACGCAATTGCAAAAAGCAGGCTAAAAATTAAACAACCAATGGGAAGCCTGTTTCATTTTCTTGAGGCTTCCAAATGAAATCAGGAATACCTTACAACCTCTTTAAAAGAAAATACTTAAATAGAAAACACGCCAGGTTGGAGGGTGTCAGCTGCACCAGCTGCCTTCTAGGTAGCAAAACCCAGCCAAATCTGCTGTTCCTCTGTCCTCTCTCCCTGAACTCCTCTACGTTAACGCTCCCAAAATTCCTGATCTAAATGTAAACAATAGAAAATAAGTAAACTTTTGAGGTAAATTGGAATAATAATGGCCATTCTGGGGAACCTCTGTTTCAGATGAGTCCACCTTAAGGGTCACCCTTAAAAGAGAGGCTTCAAAACCTCTCAGACACAATGGAATGCAGTATTTGATTAATATGCAAAAGCTTCTAAAAGACAAAATGATTTCAAAAACAGCTCTAAAAAGGATCCTCACTACAAAATCAAAAGAATCTTGAATAAAAATCTTTGGCCATCTGAATAAGTCTATCTCCCAGAAAAACAGTTTGGAGTCAACTATTCTTGAGTTTTGTGCCTGAGACCTGGTTAAAATTCTGAAGATCTCTGTTTGTGTCTATCTGTCTCTATATGTATTTGGCTGCCTCAGATGGTATAATGTATAGAGGAACTCTATTTAATTGGCTCAAAGCAAATGCTTATATAAATTAATTTTAGATGTAATAAAACCCAACCCAAATGTTTTTCAAGTTGACATGATATAAAATGACCTTTGGTAAATGAAAGCTTGTTTAAGTTCGTTGGTTTGATTGAAATAAATATGTCTTCAGAGTTAGCAACATTGGATATGATACAGACATGTTATCTCTTTTACAAATCTTATCAGTAAAAATAATAACATACAGGGGGTCATCACCATTGCCTAGTGGATAAGTTCAGCATCCTCCATTTCAGGGGTCCAGGTTCAGTTCCCAGGTGTGGACCTACACTACTTGTCAGTGGCCATGCTGTGGTGGCAATCCAAATACCAAAAACTGGAGGATTGTCACAGATGTTAGGTCAGGACAAATCTTCCTCAAGCCAGAAAAGAGGAAGATTGACAATACATATCAACTCAGGGCAAATCTTCTTCAGCAAAAGATAATACTCATAATAGTAATAATAACAATTATAATAATAATAATTATACCTTAGAATAATAGATGCTTTTCTTTGATGTCTTATGACATTTCTGTAGTAAATCTAAATATAGTCATCAGGAAAAGGTAAACTAAATAGATGAGCAAATGATAAAAGCATTTGAGGGAACTTATTAACAATAATTATGTATTACTGGGTATGTGCTTAAACAACACAAGATGATGGCTAATTGCTTTAATGTTGATGTGGATTAAGGCTGCCCCAGGTAGAGAAGCCCAAGGTGACCTGGCCTACATGCCGATCATTATGACCCGGTGGATTTTTGGGGTATGAATTAGGGCTGTCCCAGGGAGAGAGGCCCAGGGCGTCCTCACCTACATGCCGATCTATATGACCAGATTCGTATCTAAAGTTATACGACCACACAATAACCAGACCCCATCTGCACTGAAATCATTTAATGACTTTTTCCATCATCTTTCCTTTTTCCAGTAAAAATAAGACACGTACCCATGCCTTATAAATTTAGCCCTAACCTTCAACTCAGGGCAGCAGCTCTTCACTGCCCATGGGTCCTGTCCCCATGCTATTCCGTACTATTCTCTAAATAAAAGAGCACCACTGCCAGACCCTGAGAGTCGAAGAAATCTTTCTTTCAACTCTTCAGCTTGCCATCCCCACATCAATGTCACATGAAGTTTTTGTCAGTAATCTAAATGTAATTGTTGGGAACAAATAATTTAGATAGATAAAGATGGGTAAGAGCTTTTAAGTGCAATAATTTCACTTTATGGTATGTTTGCTTCAAAAATTGTTTTGGTAACTTAACACTTTAGAGTTTTCCTAAGCTAAATTAAATGATGAAATTTCATTGAATATCTGGATCGTTTTCCAAATAAAGTAAAATACTAAAAATTGATTGCTAACAATAGATATGTCTGTCTTGGCTTCTTTTTTCAGAGTAATTGAAAAAAGCTTAGGTTTGTTGATAAACGTTTTGTACATGCTGAGAAATTTTCTTTCAGAAAGCATATATTTCAAGAAAGTCAGTATACCTGGAAAAGAAAATGTATATTTTCAGTAAAGAAGATATAAAAAACAGAGATACTTTTGTTTGTTTTGTTAAGAAACATAAATTTGTCCTAAAGTTTAGGGAAAGAAAAGCAGAAAGAAAGCATGTGACAAATTCTGTATGTAAAAAGTGATGGAAGTCCTGTGAAAGGAAAACCCTCAGGAGTTTTGTGCATGGTCAAGTTGGATAAGATTGAAATAAATTTAATTAAGTAAGCTTCGATATCAAAACTAAGGTGGTGTAAAGTTAGAATTTGTCTTTCTTTCTCTATTTTTGATTTATTACCTTTGCTTTTGGTGTCAAATCCAAAATACGATTGCCAAGACTAAAGTCAGGAGCTTACCATTATGCTCTCTTTTAGGAATTTTAAGCAAGTCTCTTTTGTTAATGTTCAACCCCCAGGACTTCAGATTCAAGCACAATGTCAGGCACACAGGAGGCACATAATAAATGCTTGTTGCATACATGTTAAATGAGAGCACCTGGGAAATGAAGGATAAAAACTAATCACAAAGAAGTTTAAGATCCCAGTTGGGTGGAATCTGTAATCTCCATCTATGTCTCTATCTATCTCTATATCTATTTCTATATCTGCAGATATATCTATATATATATACATCCATATCTTTAGAAGTTTTCCCCAAGTGTTAGAAGTTTTCCTGTTAATTTATTTCCTTACAATTAATTCTTTATTGACTGAGACTTGTTTTTGTGTCTTCCATGGTGAAGCCCATTTCACTAACTCATTTCAGATTAGAGGTCATATTGGAGTTTAGTCTGTGCCCCCTGAAGACAAGCTGATTATCAAGGCTTGCACCATCAAACAGGGGAACAGGAGACGTGGAGAAACCACTGGTGAAAATGCTATCAAGAAAGTAGATGATTACTCTCTGGGTCAGGTGGGTTTCCAACCCTCCTTATTCCTATTTTATAGGTTCCTAAGAGCAAGGCTGGAGAGGATATTGAGTTGGCCACTGATGTAGGTTTCCATCACATCGACACAACCTACCTCTGTCAAAATGAGAAGATTGGCAAGGCCCTCTAAGAGAAGATGATGGATGGTACTGTGAAGAGAGAGGATATATTCTACACCACCCAGGTGCTGTGGGCAGGGTGATGAGATGTACCCGTAAGATCAGCTATGTTATTTGAATTTTTGTTTAAAAAAATGTGGTTTTGATTTTAATAATTTACTTATCTCCTAACATCGTAGAGGACTATTATTGAAAAATAGAACAGAAAAGAACTGCTTTGCTCTGAAATATGTTAAGGGTGGAACACAGGTGCTCAACTTCCCTGAACATCAGTCAGCTTCCATATGTGAATCACAAATAATGATATTTTCCTCCTTTGTCTGTTGTATGGACTGACTGACCCACTATGGAGTGAGTCCACTCCTTTTATCCTTCCGCAGATTCCCTCAGGACATAACCAAGTAAGGCTGACATATTATTCAGAAAAAAGAACCAGACTAAGAAATGCTTTTTTCAAGGCATCATTGAGTTTGCTGAAATGTGTAAAATTTTCTTAGGTGTAAAACCCTGCTTCCCATGTCAGGAGAGCCGAGGTCTCTTTAGAATGATCCTACCTATGTCGACTTGAGTGATAATGTTCTTAGAGTGTGGACCTCTCAGCAGAATTGTTTCCGGGCATTTATTATATAGGACAGTACGTTCGATTTCCCCTTGCCTGACATTTCTCGACTCTCCTCTTCCAGAGATGACCTTTCTAATCCTTGAAATACGTAGGTTGCTTTTCCTGGGCCATCTAAGTATTATTCACAGTTTTTTTAGAGTCACTCAATTAAATCTCCCTTCCCATTAAGGAGCACATTTATACTGAGTCAAGTAAATTTAGCCCCAGTGCTTCTTATTTTTAGACAAACACAGTGGTTTGTTACTCACTTCTCAATCTTTAAATATGAGATTTCATTTGGCTGCCCTAATATGGGCAGTCGAAAGTTGTTTTTCATTTCTTTTGATCACCGCAGGTTTGGACTACTTTCCTTCCAACAGAACTGGATCAAACAGCCCTGGAAAGATCACAGAAGAAACTTGAACTGGACTACACAGATCTTTTTACCATTCATGTGCCAATTGCTATGAAGGTCAGCATTTGCTTTTTATTGTTACGCCCAAGAGTATTTCATCACTGCTGTTGTACCTCTAGTCTCTCATTTCAGCTAAATTGTCTGGGTTTTTACAGAAAGAGGTAAATTTCAGTATGACGGAGAGAATTGCTAAGTGATATATGTCGCCTTGACAGTTGTGTCACTTTACTAAGAACATTTTTTTTATCCCTATCCCATAGCTTTCAGAAGGATTGATTTCAGGGATCTCACGGCCTCCACTTCAGAGAGTTAAGGACACTCCCTTACATTCCTAAGTGACCTGGAGGGAACTCTGAAAGGACAAGTGAACCCCTTGGAGACCACAAGTTGCTTTTCAGAAGATAGTATCCTACAGATAAGTAACATATGACTCCTTGGTTCTTACCTTACTTGTTGGACTATTAGACAACAGGCTACTTGGCTACATCAGATTTCGCCTGAGGTTCTAGGCAAGAATCTTGATTGGTTACAGGCCTCTTCTCTTGGATTCCCCAAAGATTAAGGTCTATTATGGAAGGGATACTAAAATTTGGTCTGTATATCTTGCTAATCTGTGTGGTCAACCATGTAATTATAAAATGTGAATTTAAGTGTTGTTCCAAAGCCGTTATCAGAGTACTAAAGTAACAATCATGCAAAGTATATCTCACTCTCCCAACTTGTGCTCAAAAATATTTTAAAATAAAGGTAAAACAAGTCCATTCCTCTGACCCTGATCTTCACCCTTTTAGAGCAGGAAGTAGCTAGAGTGGTCATCACCCAGATTTCCCAAGATTGAGAAATGAGCATAAGACAGTGGGGATTTAAACTGAGAACGAAGGCATTAAAATCTTCCCTAGAGGGAAATCTTTGAGATAAACTTTGTTAACAGCAGCTGGGAATACACAATATAATCAACTGTTGTTTAGAACTAACTAGGTCTTTCTGTCTCTCCTTAGTATAGGAGTCAGATGTTTTTCTCAAGAAGCCAAGGTCCTGACGTCAAGATTCAGCCTCACAAGGTAAAATGCATGCTAAAGATGAAAAACAACCAGAAGAGTCCAGATTGTCACAGGAATAGAAATTCAATTTTCACAGACTTCTGGGAAGGCGTCAACCAGCAAGGACACATGCTTCTCCACCCCTACTCAAAACTCCAGCACATACTCCCCCTCCCCAACATAAAACCTCAGATAAAAATGCCTGCTTTTTTCCCTTCAATGAGGTGGTTTTGAGTTTTAACTCCCATGACTTCTTCTGGTTTCCTTTTGGTAATACACCTGTTTCAATGCCACAATCCTGGCATTACAGTACTTGGACCTCCTGTGACTCAGGTAAGGAAATGCTGTTTGTGTTCAGTAAAACATTGCATGGAATGGACCTTACAGCTAGCAGTGTCATTCCACCTTGCCGGGGTCCCGCCCCGGCGGAGTCCAGGTTCCTGAGGGATGGATGGTGTCAGCGCAATGAGGGGAAAATAAAGGGACGTGAGACTTGGGTTGGTGATAGCAAGTCCAACTTTACTGTGCACAAGTGTCGTTTATATATTTTTCAGGATTAGTACAGAAATGGTTCTACAAATATTCTCAGAGAGATAAGGAAGTAAAAAACGAGCACAAGAATATTTATTAACATTCCATTCTATATAGCATAAGGTTAATGGTAGTTTCCTCCGCAATTAACTAGTGTTTGTTGTCTCTAAGCTAAAGGAGATAGGTACCTAGGCGTCTGATGTAATTCATGGTAAAATTAAATCAAAGAGAGAAGGTCCAGGCCTCCGGACAGGACAGCAGTCTGTCTGGTTACATCATGGTGGAGCCATCCCTGCCTCCCTCAATCATTTACGCCATTAGTGTAGATGGTTAATGGGCACAAAAGGCAACTCGAGGGTATCTTATTCCCAGGGCTATCTGCATTCTCAGTGGGCAGTTAAACATCTTTACATTTTCACCCCCTTTAGGGGGTGGAAGCATTCCTTTGTCTTTTAGATTGTAGAGCTAACAGTCCCTTAAGCACACTGCTGGAGAAAGTATCATTTTGTTAGTAAAGTAAAGGGCTGAAAAGCTAAGCTAAACTGTATATCTTCAAGAATGAAAAACAGAAGTAAGTATAGACATAACCTTGATAGAAAGCATGCATATAATTCAGAAAATATCAGGGGTGTCGGCCAGCCATTCTTCACCGAGGGGCATCCCTGCACCCCTCGGCCCTTCTACTCATCAATTGTTTATTATTTATTGCTTTTAGGAGAAAACCTCTATAACATTTTAACAGAAAGCAGACGGTCAAGAATAATATATAGATACTTCTTGATCATCCGATTAACCAGCAAACTTAGAAGGACGATGCATATATATTTAGACAAAGAACTGGAGGGAGAAGGAAACATTAACCAGACAGAGGCCATAAACCTAATTCGACATCTTATCTGGGCACGATTCCTTTCTGATTGTCTCAAATGGGACTGTGTGCTCCTCCAATAATTAACTGAAAAATATCTTGATAGTTACCTGCAGGTGGTTGTAGCCACCCCTGACATAGGAAGGGTTAATAATCACTGGAAAAAGCTTGCCAACAAACTGTGACCCGGAGGTGAGAAGGCCGGTTAGCCAATGACGGGTAAGACCCCCTGGGAGGGGCAACCTAAGCCAGGCGGCAGCCACCCGGGGGCACAGATGGAGAACCGATATCGATATCGGGAGCAAGAGAGACCGTTGCCTAAGAGACCTTGCCTGCTCTGAGATAAAAATATAAGAGCACAGTAATAACATGATAACATCAAAACAGAGGCCAAGGGAGGGCTCCTTGAGAAATCACTAAGAATTCTTGGCATTCGCTAATTACTTCATCCAGAACACCTGTGTATGTTTAACAGATGTAAGCTATGTATATATTGAAACGCTGGTTATAATAAACTCAGAGTGGCCATCAGCCCTCTCCGCATCTATCCTGATGTGTACATTGGATTGCGACACCGACAGTGGTCACATTCTCTTACTATATTTAATTTTCCTGGGAGGTAGTGCCTCCCAAGCAGCCACCAAAAGGAGTGAAAACTGGAGGTCAAGAAAGGAAAAGGAATGAAGGGCAATTAGAAGCCAGGTTTCAGAACTATGTGAGGGGCTGGCCGGTTATTCTTCACCAAGGGGTGACCCTGCACCCCTCAGCGTTAATCGGCTGGACCCTGTCAAACAGCCGATAAAATGATGTAGCCACAGCTCCCAGCACCGCCTGCTTCTAGCATATCCCTGACCAGGATTGGACAGAGGGCTCTGCTCAGTTGGCAGGGTTAAAACCTGTCCACTTGGGCCTCCTAAAATGCCCTGAAGACAGACCTACTTAAGGTACAGGTTTTTATTTATTCACAGACAGCTGCTAACGGACTTGCAACATGGCCTTAAAAATGGAAAAAGCATAATTTTTTAACACAAAGGAAACTGCTTTGAGCATTCCACATTTGGCAGGCCATGTGGGATTTTCTCCTCTCATTTTGGTTATTCATACCTTGATTCTCACATTAAATGTGTGCTACAAGGACAGACTAAGAAGAGAAAGAACCAGGAGGCCTCATCCAGCAGCAAATCTGTTCAAAGGAGAAATGTAGGAAGAATGAATGGAGTCTGACTTCAATTTAATTTCTTACTTAACCTAATTTGAATATTTAAATTTCTACGGGAACTGAAAGGATGAAAAGTAGAAAAAAAGACTCGTGATTATGACTCTCTATGAATCAAGGACTTTGGATTAAGATGTAGTAGGAACCACAGAGTAAGAGAATTGGTCATATTGGAATGTGTTTAAGATTTCAGAGATGAAGCAGTTCTAAGAAGTAAACATGAGAGTAGTTGCCTTTTAGTGTAGGTACAAGTAGAAACTCTCAGGTTGAGGACATAGGAACATTGAGAAGTTTGAGTTGTCTACATGAACAAGGATGATATCAACATAATCTGGAAAGAATTATAAACTCTATAAACATATTAATACTATAAAGATAATGAAGAGAGTGTATGGAGAAGTGGGTAAGATAGCAGTGCCACAATAATGTAACCATAGAAGAATAGTCACATACTTCTCTCTTTCTAAGGAATTTAACATCCCCAATTCAATGGGGTCTTATCTGAAAATTTCCTGTTCTAACCTTTGCACCAGACATATTACATTCTGAATAACCATAGGAAAGAAGTACTGGTTGAGACGAGGTTCAAACCTTATCAGTTCAGAACACAACAATGTTCCATATCCCTAGGGTGTAGGGGTGGGTAGGGGGCTTTGCTTAGTTGGTTCAGGCTGTGTGTCTCCACCCTTGGCAGTGAAAAGAAGAATGGCAAACCAGCTTCCCAGTAGTTCCCCCAAAGCCGTATCTGTATTCTTTCGGAGATTGTAGTTCAAGAGATTAACCTTATATCTTCACCTTCAACAAAGCTCTAGTCAGAAATTCTACCTCTTCTATTTAATTAGAAATTATACCTAATATTATTCTACTCTAACTCTTGCACATAGTCAACTAGTATTCATTATTTATAAAGCAGTCCTAAAATATCTTCTTGTCTATATTTAATATTGGAAACCCAGTTATCAATTTTGCTAAGGAGGAACAAATATACGCTATCTGCCCCATAATTCCACAGAAAATAAAGAGAACAGAAACTTTGATCCTTCTTTCTTTTCAGAAATTAAAAAAAAAAACAGCTGCCACCCCTTCCCTAAGCGTGGAAAAGGGATCATGATTCATGTCTGTGAAAGAGTAGAGAAAGATAGAAAGAAGTTTAATATTAATCCAGACATATTTAATATGTTTATCAAAATGATAATAAGTATAGTTTTCCTCACATGAGGACCTCATCCCAACCAGTGCTTCCTTCTTGTGTTTATTCAGAAGCTAATGCTCAGAATGCAGTATGAGAAGCAAAGGTTAGCAAAGGGAATGTTTAGGAAAAACACCATTGCATGGGGGGATGTTGAATTATTTAAAACAGAGAAACAAGAAACCCCAAATTGCTACTAGCAACACTATAATTCCCCTTGAATGTGTCTGGATATTAAAATTTAACAGCATTCTACAGGAAACCAGCCATTTGAATGAATGACTTGAATGGGACAGATGGCAGGAGACGTGAATAATGAGAGGACTGACTAATGGAGAAAATTGAGCAGGTGAAATTCAAATAACATCCACAATCAGAGAGGGCACAAGGGAAGGACAGGCTGTGGAACACCCACTAGTATCTTCTTGATCTCCAGGTCATCAATTTGTGGTCTATATAATTGAGATCATGGGGCAAATCCTGATGATCCCCAGTTTGAGGTAGTCACTGCGGCCACCTTATCCTGGATAACCTCCTAGCTGGTTGTCAATGATCCTTGGAACTTCTAACCTGGGAGCTCTTTATAGAGTCACTACATGTGGGTGCAGGAGATCCGCTGTGAGAAGGAAGTCTGGCTGTTGGGATATATACATGGAATCTTTTGAATGTATAAATCACTTGATAAGTATTCCTATCCTAATATTGTCTTTCATTTATGAAGATGATTTTCTTTTCACATATTTGTGAATTTTTAATTCTCAAACTATATGGAATATTTGTCTTATTTTCTCATAGTACATTTGTCTGTCTTTGTATCAAGGTCATGCTGTCCTCATAGAACGAGTTAGAGAGTATTCTCTGCTCTTCAATTTTCTGTAAAAATTAAGAATGGTGGTTGTTCATTCTTCTTCAAATGCTTGGCAGAATTCACCACTGAAGGAATCTGGTCCTGGGCATTTCTTTTTTGAGACATTTTTTGTTACTAATTCAACCTCCTTAAAAGTTATTTGTCTACTCACATTTCATATTCCTTCATGATTCAGTCTTTGTAGGTTATGTGTTTCTAGGAATTTTCCATTTCACCAGGATTCCTCCATTTGTTGGCATATAGTTGTCCTTAGTACTTCCTTTTTCATTTCCTTATCAATTTTCTATCTGGTTGTTTTATCTATTATTGAAAGTGGGATATTGAAATTTCCAACTAGTTTTGTATTGGTATCTGTTTCTCTCTTCAATTCTGTCAACGTGGGTTTCATATGTTTGGAGCTCTGATGTTTGGTACATATATATTTATAACTGTTCTCTATCCTTGGTGGACAGACCCTTTTATCAATGAATAATATCCTTTTTGTTTCTTGTCACCATTTGACATTAATTTATTTAATCTGTTACTAGTATAGCCATGCCAGCTCTCTTTGGTTACCATATATGTAGAATATCTTTTACCATCTTTCCCTTTAAAAGTATTTGTGCCCTTAGATCCAAAGTGAGTCAATTATAGAAAACATATACTTGATTATGTTTTTGATATTCATTCTCCCAACTATTCTTTTTGATTTGGGGAATTTATTTACATTTAAAGGAATTATTGATAGGGAAAGACTTAGATTTTTATTTTTTTATATATGACTTAAGTCTCTTATTTCCTCCATTACTACCTTCCTTGGCATTTAGATGATTTAGCTTAGATGACGTGTTTCAATGCCCTTCTCATTTTCAATTGTGTATATTCTATTGTTGTTTTCTTTGTTGTTACCTTGGGGATTGCAGATAACATTGTAAAGCTGTAATAGTCTATTTTGAACTGATGCCAAATTAACTGCAATGCCATGCAAAAACTCTACTCTGATAAAGCTCTGTGTACTTCTCCCAATTTATGTTGTTGATGTCACTGATTTCATCTTCATACATTGTGTACATACTAACATAGAAGCATAATTAGTTTTATGCATTCATCTCCTAAATCTTGTGAAAATGAAAAAGTAAAGTTGTAAACCAAAAGTATGAAAGTACATGATTTTATGTTTACCCACATAGTTACCTTTAAAGGAGGTATTTATGTCTTCATACAGCTTTGAATTATTGTGTAGTTTCCTTTCATTTGAACATGAATGACTCTCTTTACATTTCTTGTCAGTTCTAAGGGTAAGAAATTATATCAGCTTTTGTTTATCTGAGATTGTCTTAATTAATCCTTCATTTTTTAAAGATGTTTATACCTGATATAGAATTCTTGGTTGACAGGTTATTTTTTGTTTTAGCATTTTTAATACGTCATCTCACTAACTTATGTCCTCACGGTTTCTGCTGAGAAATCTGTTGATAGTCTTATCCAGGATCCCTTCTACTTGCTGAGTCATAGTTCCTTTGCTGCTTCAAGATAGTCTCTTGTCATCGTTTTTCAATGTTTTGAATATAATGTATGTGGGAGTGGATATCTTTGAGTTTATTCTACTGGTAATTCTTTAAATTTCTTGGATTTTTTGATTATTCATGTCTTACATCCAGTTTGGGCAGTGTTTATTCGTTATTTCTTCAAATAATCTCCATGCCATTCTCTCTCTCTTCTCCTTTTGGGACTCTGATAATGTGTATATTTGTCCACATGATAATGTCCTAGAAGTCCTTTAAGGTCTATTCACATTTCCTCACTTTTTACTTTCTATTCCTTAGGCTCCATAATTTCCATATATTTTTTAATATTATCATTTTATTCACACATAATTTACCTGATTTCTTTTAGTTTTAATTCAAATTTTTGCTTTCGCAATTTTGTCATGTATAAGACAGTTGTTTTTAAACATTTTGTCTAGTGACTAAGTCCAATGCCTTTGCTTTTTCAGGAACAGTTTCTGCACATTAATTTTTCCTTGTGGTCAATAATGGTGTTGTTTTTGTGTGTGTGTTTGTGTGTTTAATTCTGCATTTGAAAAAACAACCACTTCTACTCCTCTCAGATTTGTTCTGTGTCCAGACAATCTTTCACTTATTAGCTTGGCATGCTCCTAGGCTTGGGATCAACCTAACATGAAAGCTGAAGGTCTGTTCAGTTCTTTTATGAGCATGCATTTTACCTGGCCTGTGTGTGGCTTTTCTAATTCCCCTGAATACATGGCTGCTTTTTGAATATCTTAATATCCCTAAAATTTACACCCTAGCTTCTCCTCAGAGCTTTATATGGTCTATTCTATGTCTTAAATCTTAACCTCTTGCCCCTTGCACCTGCAAACCTATAGTCCCCCTGAAGCTGTAATTAACCATTCCACCTGCTTTTCAGTTCAAGCTTAGATATAGGCAAAATAGACAACAGTATTTCCAGCAGCTCTCAAATGGGTTAGGACCTTCCAAATAAGATCTTTTATCATCAACCTGCTTTGAGAGAGGTAACCTGGAACTGGGCCAGTGACTCTTACAGATCAAGCCTGCAATGTGCCAGGCAGAAGGAGGGCAAGGGTAAGTAAATATATGGTGAAATTTTCTACCACTTTGAATCTGGCTTTTTTCTAACTGAGTTTTCAGTTTGCTGCTGTAGACCTTTGTTTGACTGTTTTCATGAGCTCTTATAAGGTTATTTCAGCCAGTTTCTGGTTGTTTCCTTATGTTTCCATGGGAAGACTCCAAGCTTCTTAGTCCATCTTTTGCTGATATCAGTCTATTTGTTCAATTTTAAATGGTCTTATAATATTCCATTGTATCAATGTGCCATAATTTCCCTAACTCTTCACAAGTTTATTGTAATTTAAGTTGTTTCAATTTTTTTCTTTCATGAATACAGTTGAGTAAGATAATAAATTATATAAAATATTCATCAGCTTTTTTTGACAGTAACATCATGATAGTTTCCAAATGTTATGTAACTGGATGGAAGATATAATAAACACCCTAAGATTCTGTTTGCTTGCTGAAAATGATATCCAAAAACTTAATGTGAAATACTCTAGTGATCACCATGCCATAATGTCTTACTTTGGCACCCTTTTCAGGATTGCATCCTTAGGATTGGATATTCTTCCTAAAGAAGCAAATAAAAGAAAAACAAAAATATATTCTTTTTGATGAGAAAAGTGAAAAGGCAGTTTCTTTCACTTGGAAGTTTTCTTTATTGAAGGTCAACTTTTTGAAAAATGCTCATTAATGATTCCTCTTGATTGTGTGTGTGCATGTATATGTGTGTGTATATGATGTAAAATAGTTAATTGTTTCAAGTGATGTATGATCAAGAAGGGGCTTCATTATGGCTAAAACAAAAAATGGATTGGTATCTGCAGGTTTCTAGTCTAACATATGGTCAGCAATTGTTCAGCAAATCACTTGTAATAATTTATTAATGTATATGGATACTGATAAAAACATTTACTTGTACTGAGTAAAAAATTAATGATTTCTTTATCACTATATAATAATTCATTAAGTTTGCACTTTAATAAACATCAGAGAAGCAAGTTAACTGTTGCCACCTCTTTTCACTCGATGGGTTACTGCTTTAACCTTGCTCCTCCTACATTCCATTTACTAACGGTTGGACTGCGGGCGTGGGTGTTACCATCCTGTTATTCATGTAATCTGTGAAGCCAGAAGAATAAAACAGAGTCTGATTAGACAGAGGAGCAACAGGCAATGGATGCCAAAGGTTGGTGTGAGAAACTAAATGACGGCCACGTCATTTCCTGTACTGGGATTTGGCACCTATGCACCTGAAGAGGTAAGAATAGTGGTCTTGGGGTTGAGGATTCCAAAGAAAATAGACTTGACATAGGTGGAGGCTAACCTGGGTTGTCAAGTCATTGAGTTCTTGTGTGACTCTTGGAGGCTCACTTGGTTTTGTAACCAGGCTAAAACCATTACTTATGCAAAGAGACAAAGTAGTCAGCGTTCACTCTGCATCAGGGCCTGAACGTGTGGTCACCTACAGATTATTCTGGGTTTTCCTCCAGTTTCCATCTATCTCCCAGGTTGGCAAAAGAGATAAAACTCAGCAGTCAAGAACATTGAATATCATCTGCTTTGCTTTGAGGGTGATTGAAAGTGAGTGGTTTCTCTGTGTATTTCTGCAACTCAAGAAATCTTTCCTTCCACCAAGAAGACATGATCCAGAGAAATATTTGTGATAAAAGGTCCTGGAGAAGAGGTGAATGACAAATGATACGAGAACGTTTCTGTTCTGCTATGGGGTAGCCTGACAAGTGCCAGCCAATAAATAATCCACCTAGAGTTTCCCTCACACTTCTCCTACTGCTTGGTAATTTATCTCAAATGGAAAATATAATATCATTTGAGAGAATAAGCTACAGTCTTCCAAGGCAAGGTTTCAGTTCTTGGTCCCTGTTAATGTAATTTTGATTGAAGTAATAGGTCCGAACCTTGGAAATAAGAGGTGCAAAGTGGACAAATCACTGGATGGGAAGACAGAAGTTTGCCTTCCAATTTGGTCTTTAGACTATTTGGTTTTGTGAAAAGGGACTAGAACTTAAACTTTGAGTCTCATTTTCTCATCTGTAAAACAGAAGGAAATATTCAAAGAAACATTTTGGAGACAGATGACAGGACTTCTTTACCTTGTGGTACAAAGAAGGATGAAGAAGAAAGAAGGGTCAAGGATACCCCTGAAGCTTCTGCTTCAGTAAACTTCTGAATGCCTGTGCACCTAAGGAAAGAGCATGACCAACAAAGCACAATTAGACCAACCATCTAGTTCCTTGCAATGTCATCAAAAAAAGAAAACTTCTGAAATACTTAAAACTAATGGAATATTATTCAGCCTAAAACTTGGGAGATATTGGTCAAAGGGTACAAACTTTGTTATAAGATGAATAAGTTCTGGAGGACTAGTGTGCAGCATGGTGACTGTAGTTAATCATAATATACTATATTCTAGAGATTCTCTAAGAGAGGGGATCTTAAGTGTTTTCACCACACAAAAAAAAGTTAACTATGAGATGTGATGGATATGTTAATAAGCTTAATTGTGGTAATCATTTCACAATGTGTATGCGTATGAGAACATCACAATGTATACCTTTGTATTTTCATGCAATTTTTATTTACCATGTTCTGTCTGACTATACTGATAGAGGACTCTTCGAATCTATCACATTGTTTCTCAAGACTTTGTCCCATATACCTTTTCCTGTTGTTGATTTTGCTTAATAACCTTTCACAATATAAATCATAGCCATGACTACAACTCTCTGCTGAGTTCTGTGAGTTCTTTCCACAAATCACTGAACCTGTGGGAGTTCATAGGTACCATTGGGCTAGTAATCAACCAGTGATTGCCTCGGATTGAAGGATTTCCTGGGGTGCCCAACTTTGATTACTTACTGGGGAAGACCAAGGCAAACTGCAGTGGGTTCATCACCACACATGCAGAACTAACCTAAGACATGAGGAAATGCTGACTCTTGGGAAGGTCAAAGTTTGCGTCTTAGCTTTCTCTCAATCATATGGATATCCAACTACTATGGTTGTTCATCTAGGTTCCTAAGAGCAAAACTCTGGAGGCCACTAAACTAGCTATAGATGCTGGGTTCCGCCATATTGATTCTGCTCATTTGTACAATAATGAAAAGGAGGTTGGACAGGCCATCCGAAGCAAAATTGAAGATGGCACTGTGAAGAGAGAAGACATATTCTACACTTCAAAGGTGATGTGTATGTGGTGTTTGTGAGTGCTCACGTGTGAATGCGATTGTGTGGAGGTGACAAATATATTATTGGACCAGTAGTTGCTTGAAGAATTGTGCTTATTCATACAACTTTTTTCACACATATTCATGTATTAGCTCTAATGTCAAAAAGAGATGATGGCTTTCTCATCATTGCTTTGTTGAAATTTTATGATTTTAAAGTAAAGTCGCTTTACTTTTCTGAGCCCCAGATCGTATCAGTGTAATTTAGCATGGACTAGTGAATCAGACAGAACAGTGATCAGCCTATAGCTTTCCTCATCATCTGATGACTTAACAAAATTTCTTAACATTCTGAATGTCAGTTCTCACATCCATCAGTAAGAAAGAGAAATATAAGAGGAACTTAGTGTATTAAACAAGATATAGCTAAAGTGCCTTGGATCGTATCCAGCCTATAATAATATGTTCATAGCACTTTTCCCCTAAAGTTATCTAAGCAAAAGTGATACTAATAATTCCCCATTGGATTGAACGTTTGATAGAAAGACACGATATTTGTCAACTGCTTTGTAAACTCCATCAAACATAATTCAGATAATGTGCATGGTTATTATTTGATAACACTTTTTATCTCTTGGGTCCTTTCCTTCTATTGTTAGTTGATGTGCTGATGATAAATCCAAACAAATAATAGAGTTTCTATGGGTATGTCAGATCACAAGGCAACTGAAGAATGGAAAAAGTATTTTTCTCCTCTGTGGTCATGAGTTTCCAACAAGTAGAAAAATGCCTAATTCTTAGGTGAAACAAGAAAAACAAAATTGACTAAAATATTGACCCAACACAAATTCCATTCTTTATCCTCTACAGCTTTGGACCACTTTCCTTTGACCAGAGTTGGTCCAAAAAGCATTGGAAAACTCTCTGAAAAATCTTCAGCTGGACTATGTTGACCTATATATCATTCATAGTCCAATAGCTATGAAGGTGAGCAATTTGTGTGGTCACACTTATTTTAGTTCTTGTGTCACAATGTTGATCAATTTTCATGGATGGTTATGATATTTCTCAGAAGGATGCAGGCATTATTACACTAGAGAAGAATCCCAAAAATAATAATTCCTGATTAGCAGTTTATGGACTTTTTTGAATCCTTAAGTTCCTTTCTGTACCTCCAAGAGAAAAGATTTCAATAATCTCAAATCCTTTTCTTCAAAACCTTGAGGAAATAAAAACAGGCATATTTAACACACCAGCCTGACTATGACTCCTGAGTCTCCTGAGGATGTCACAAACATGGTTTCATGCAGCTGTGATGAGCAATGAAACTATCATACATTTGGGAATAATGAGTTGATCTCCTCCGTCACCATTTAAACTTGAAAGCAGATATGATGGTGCTGCCTCTGGGTAGGTCTAAAACTAGGAGCCTTTAGAGGGACTTACAATATCTTACCTACACCATTGGCTATTTCCCCAGTGGAATTTTGTAGACTTCACTTAGCCATTAAGGACTACATTATATAGAATTCTTACTGTTAAATTACAGAAAGCTACTCAAGCTATCCTATGCAAAAGATTTTATTGGTCTATGTAAATTGGATGTCAATGCTGTGGATAGATTTAAGGTTTTCGGATAACCTTCAGAAACATCTCCTCTCCTGTATGCCTTAACTTTGCATGCTGTTGGTTTGAGTTACTTTGTTGCAACATTTTCCACTGGTGGAAAATATAGATTTAAGGCAATTCAAGCGTATGGTCATTAACACTTGAGAGCACCTCTGAATCTTCCAGCATCCATATTATTCTTGAAAAGAAACTTGAATGGCCCTGTTTGGTTCAGATGCCTGCTCTTGGACCATCAGATGTTCAGAGGAATAAGGAATTATGATTGTCTAGCTTGGGGCAAGACTTCAAGAGCTATTCTGAAAATAAGGTCTGTGACTTACTGTCATCCAAGTGCAAGGGAGGCCTTTGGCAAGAGGAAAGTATAGGGGGAAGACAAAGGTGACACTGTGAGTTCACATTAGGGCCTAAGAACATAGTATTTATTCAAACACATGATAGTGTAAGAGATTAGAAGAATCCTGTCTCCGTAAGGCATTCCTTACAACACCATATGCAAGTCATTTTGCAAATATTAATATCTAGAATGTTATACCACCAAACTGTTGGAGGTTTAGTGTCTTAGCCCTAGATGTACCTGGCAGTTTGGTAAGTGTGAAAAAATATTATATGATATCACTAAAATAACTGCTTCTATTCAGCCAGGGGAAGAACTTTTTCCAGAAGATGAACGTGGAAAATTAATATTTGACACAGTGGATCTCTGTGCCACGTGGGAAGTGAGTGCTTGGTGGAGAGGGAACACAGGAGGCATCCAGGAGAGAGGGGATCTGACTCATTCCTTCCACTTATGAGAATGCGCAATGAACTTTCAGATTAAGCAATCCGTAAACTTTAAAAGGGTGGTATGCTGTATGATATGCAGGAAATCGTTACTGAAATGTTTATAGAGAGGAATGAAGCAGAAGAATTTGGGACAAAGATAGGCACCTCTTTCCTTCAATGTGTAATACTCTCTCAAATTTTTCTAAGGAGAAGGCAATAATTCTTATTCTTCCTGTCACTACCTTCCTCCCTATTTAATTTAATATTTTTCTTCTTGGTAATCATGCCAATTGGCTTCATTGTTATTTCTTAGTACGTGTTCCTTTTAACAGATTTTTCTTGCATTTATTCTTGTTCTATAGCCAATTGCACAAATGCTTTCTCACCACCTCTTCCTCCCCAGGCCATGGAGAAGTGTAAGGATGCAGGATTGGCCAAGTCCATCGGCGTATCCAACTTTAACCGTAGGCAGCTGGAGATGATCCTGAACAAGCCTGGGCTCAAATACAAGCCTGTCTGCAACCAGGTGAGCACCCTTGGCCTCCTCTCCTTTCTGTTGTTCATCTCCTTCTTTCTGCAGTACTCTCAGGTGTCTATTTGGCTTCCCTTGCAACTCACCCTATCCTTATTGAATAAAAGATTCTAGACAGCAGAGCTTCTTTCTACTAGGGTGTGATTGGAACCCATAATTGTATCTCTGTTTTCTAAAGTCTTAGTGAAGAAAAAGTGACAAGACCTTAATGCTAAATGGTGTGTAAAAATTTACAGAAGGTAAAGAAGGTGACAGAGGGCTGGAATAGCTACCAGACCTTAGAGGGAAGGTGACATTTCCCTGGGCTGTAAGGGATGTCCAGGGATGGGGTGGGTGAAAGTGATTTAGAGGGAAATGTGTACAGGAAGGAAGGTTATGAAAACATGGAATTGTCAGTAAATAAGGAAAGAGTGAAAATAAGATGATGTAGGTGTTAGGGGTTTGGGTCCGGTTTCACTGCCTGAATCCTTCTTCTTGGTATCTCTGCTTTTAGGGGTCTTTTATTAGGAAGCATGGATACAAGAAAAATTAACTGGAGACTGTGAAATTCATCCAGTCTAGAGAGACGATGTTGCTGGTTTATGGTGATACTAATGGTGGACAAAATCAACACTCAGCAACATTTAGCAGGAACATAGAGCCAATTCATTGATTTACTCATTCTTAGTTTGGTTCTCTTCATCAACTTCCACCCTCAAGTTAACTGTTTAGACACATTGTTCTCTGTCTGGCTCTGTGCTCTTAATTTGTTTAAATCTGTTTTCATTTTATTGTGGTAAGAGCTCTTAACATGAGATCTACATACTTAACAAATTTTTAAGTATACAATGCAACACAATAAAAGGTAGTTAACTGTCAGGACAATGTTGTACAGCAGATCTCGAGAACTTATTCATCTTGCATAATTGAGACTTCATGCCCACAGTTAGCAACTCCCCATTTCTCCCTCCTGCCAGCCCACGGCAACCACCATTCTGATCTCTGATTCTATAAGTTTCAGTTTTAGATTTCTCATATAACTGGTATCATGTGGTACTTGTCCTTCTTTGAATGTCTTCTGTACCCTTATGTCCTCAAGGTGTCACTTGGAGTCAAGGAGGAAAAGTCTTAGACTAGAAAATGTAGCTTAAAAAATTATAAAAGTCTTCGCTTATATAGTGATAGGGCCCCAGATTTTGAGTTATAAATGTTAAAAATTTCATGTAATCCTAGCATTAGTTTTACTCTCAATTTTTTTTTTAAATAATTCTTTTTTTTTTTTTATTTTTATTTTTTCCTTTTTATCCCCAAAGCCCCCCGGTACATAGTTGTGTATTCTTCGTTGTGGGTTCCTCTAGTTGTGGCATGTGGGACGCTGCCTCAGCGTGGTCTGACGAGCAGTGCCATGTCCGCGCCCAGGATTCGAACCGACGAAACACTGGGCCGCCTGCAGCGGAGCGCGCAAACTTAACCACTCGGCCACGGGGCCAGCCCCAACTCTCAATTTTTAATTATGAAAATTTTCAGATATTCAGAAAGTTGAGAGTATGGTAAAAGACATCCATGTTTTCCTTGCTATTTCAGAAATTTTTCCCATATTGCTGCTTTGCTATATATATATGGACATATATGCCTACTTATATGTAATGTTTTGCAGACCTTCAAAGTAAGCTGTAGACATGACAATTCACCCTTACAGACCTCAGAAAGCATATGGTCTTGTATGCAATTCATATTCAAACTTTCCTGTGGTTTTCCCAATGTCTTTTATAGATCTTCCTTTTAATCAGGAGCCAACTGTGGGCCACATATTACTTTGACCCATGTTTCTTAAGCTCTCTTAACCTCAAATTGTCACTCAACCCTTCTTTTACCATAGCATCCAATAGGTTTTCATCGAATATTCTGGAGTTATCCCGTTGTTATCTTGTGATATTACATAACTTATTTCTCTATTCCTAGTTTCTGTGAATTAGACGTTAGATGTGAATGTCTTATTATATTAAGGTTAAACATTTTTGGCAAGAAAATGTCCTTTGCATGCTGTGTCCCTCCAATTGCACTCTAGGAGAAGCTCATCATGACAAGTTGTTATCTCACCACTGAGAGAGATGTTAGTTTTGTTCTCTTGTTTAAACAAGTGGTATCCAGGTCTTTTCTTTGTAGATGTATATTTTCCCCTTTGAAATTACCTAGCAATCTGTTGGGTGATGACGGTAATTAGGCAAAGTCCCATGGCCCCAAATTTTCAAGTAAAGGTTGAGTATCTATCAAAGATTTTACCCTGATTTAGTTATTTCATTGGGATTTGTAAGTAATTATTTTTAATTTTAAACATTCCATTTAATTTTTTTACCTGACAATTTATTGTAAAACGAAAACTCTGTCATCAAGTCAGGATGAAATATGATTATTCCCATAAGGCAGGGTAGAAACTTAATTCCTTCCTTTTAGTTATCAGTGTTACCAGAAAGCAGTTATGTAGCAATCACCATCAGTGGAAACAAAGGTTTTTCTTCTCTCTCCCTCTCTCTCATCACTATGGACTCGTGGATTTTTACTTACTCCGTGCATTATAATGGCTTTTAGTCATTATTCCCTTTGATGCTCAAATCTACGCAAATGTCACCAGTGGGATCCCCATCAAACTGGCTCTTTTGTCCTTTAGACATTCCTTCATGAGTCTTTGAGTAGTTTCTGTTTTTCTGGCACAATTTGTCCAAGGCTCAAACAGTTCTTTTTTGTCCCAGATCTGGAATTGGCCATGTCTCCTTGGAGTGTACAATCATACTGAGTAACCAAGATATGCTCCATACAGTCAGTCCCCTGTTCTCAAAAATGTAATTTTCTTTTTTTTTTTTTTTAACCCTTTTAGGGAACAGAGAGATAATACTTATTTTTTAAACAATCATTACTTGATGTTGATATTTCCAGCTTAAATTGAATATTACACAGCTTTTTATTCAGCTCTTTCTTCCTTTTAGCCTTTCTCTTTCATAGTACTGTTTCAATTTCATATAGTCTGACACTTCTCTCTTGGTATTCTACAGGTGGAATGTCATCCTTATCTCAACCAGAGGAAACTGTTGGATTTCTGCAAGTCAAAAGATATTGTCCTAGTTGCCTATAGTGCTTTGGGAAGCCAACGTCCAAAAATATGGTAAAGAAGACAATGGGGGGGCCAGACCTGTGGCTGAATGGTGAAGTTCACATGCTCTGCTTGGGGCATCTTGGGTTTTGCTGGTTTGAATACTGGGCACAGACATGGCACCACTCATCAAGCCATGCTGAGGTGGTGTCCCATATAGCATAATGAAAAGTGTGTACAATTAAAACATACAACTATATATTGGGGGACTTTGGGGAGAAGAAGAAGAAAAAAACAAAAAAGTAAGACCTTTTAAAAAAGAAAGCAAGAAAATGAGGATTTTACCTGAAACATCATTTTTAATGAAGTATTTTCAATCATATCGTATTCAGTCTTCTGGAATTAACTCTCAACAAGTTTGTGGGAAAGAGGAGAGGGATGGAAAAAAATCCTGCTCCTTTATCATTCCATAACCCAGCCAATGATTTTACAGTATATGTGCCTGGTTGCAGATTAATCAATAACAAATGTCTGCATTACAATAACAAATGTCTGCATTACAATCTATATATAATCCAAAAATTGAGACAAGAGACACAAGCTTAAGTCATGATTTAGATACGTATTTACTAATTAACACCTTTCTAGTAATATACTCTCTAAACCTCACTTACTTTGTGTCTGAAATCAGGATAACAATATTTAGCTCCAAGCTTTATCCTGATTTAAAAAAACTACAATATGAATCATTTTTGTAAACTTCTACAGAAATATTGCACACTGTAAGTAATGATAAAATCAATTGTTCTCATTTTGGGTCCACTCAATTTTTATCAACATCTCAGAAAAGTTAAAAATATCCATGTTCTCTTTCTCTTTCTTTTTCCATGCTATTTTCCTTTCTTTGGGGCTATGACCAGAGAAGAAAAACAGCCATTGAGAAATAAAAAATTTAAAAAAAACATGATTTTGGAAGCATTAGTCTGAACTCAAGCATGCATCAAAATGACCTAGAGGGCTTTGTAAACACAAAGTTTCCGAACCAGGTGGTCTTGGGTGACACCTTGGAATTTGCCTTTGTAACAGGATCCCAGATGATACTGATGCTGCTGGTCCAGGGACCATCTTTTGAGAAGCACTGGTCTAGAGAGGACCTATTTGGGAAGCCTCCTAACAAACTGAAAACTCACCCTCAGGTCTTCAGCATTTCTACATTTCATTCCAGGGTGGACCAGAGCTCCCCAGTTCTCTTGGAGGATCCAGTCCTTTGTGCCATGGCAAAAAAGTACCAGCGAACTCCAGCACAGATTGCCCTTCGCTACCAGCTACAGCGTGGGGTGGTGGTCCTGGCCAAGAGTTACAATGAGAAGCGGATCAAAGAGACTGTGCAGGTGATGAGTGAGGCTGTGGGCACAGGCCTCCTAAATAATATCCTTCACATATATTCTTCTTTGTAAGGCTCTCAAGACATATTTGGGTCCAACTGTGTTACCTGTTAATTCCCATGTATGTGTGCCTTACGTGTATTCCCCCTAGTTTTCTCCTACTGTGGCAACAGGAGAGGTAGCATGGCTGGATGGAATTCAGATTGGACAGAAAACAGAGATTTTAGTTTCAGCATGAATTCTGCAATGTGCTCTGCAGCCCTGTGCAAGTGAATCTCATTTCCTTCATTCTAAAAGGAGGGAATTGGATTACGTGATTTTCTTAGTCCGTTAGGGCATCTGTAGTGAAATATCACAGTCTAGGTGGCTTACGAACAACAGAAATTTATTTCTTACGGTTCTAAAGGTCGGAAGTCTGAGATCAAGGTTTCAACGTGGTCAGATGAGAGCTCTTTGCTGGGTCACAGAATTCACGTTGTATCTTAACACAATAGGAGACGCAAGGGAGCTCTTTCAGGTCTCTATTATGAGGGCATGAATTTCACTCAAGAAGGCTCCATTGTAATCAACTAATCACCACTCAAGGGCCCCACTGTCTGATATTAGCACAGTGAGGGTTAAGTTTCCAACATGTGAATTTGGGGGGGGCATGCAAACATTCAGATTTTAGCAGTGATCTTCTGTCTCCAAATTACTGTGGTTTTAGTTTGCATTTCCTTGAATACTAACCTAGTTTTCTTTGCATGTATTTAGTATCTTTCTTTCCAGTTTTATGAAGTCTTTGTCCATTTTTATTAAGTTATCAGTCTTTTTATCTATGTGTAGAGAGACCATTAGTAAACCATTAGCTGTAGCTGTATAACAAGCTATCCCCAATGTAGAGGTTTGCTACAGAAGCCATTTATTTAGCTCATGTATCTGTAGTTTGGCAATCAGTCTGTGATCAACTAAGCAGTGCTATTCTTGGCTGGGCTCTCTCATGTATTTGCAGTCAAATGCAGAACAACCAGGCAGCTCTGCTTTAGAAGGTTGATTTAACTGTTGTCAGATGTGCTTAAACTCTGTTCCATACAATTTTTCAAATAATAGACTAGACCATAGCCAACTAGCCTGTTCCTAATCTTGTCACAGCGGCATGATCCCAAGGCAGTGGGTGGATACTTCCAGCATCTTTTCAAGTCTAGACTCAGAATGGGCTCACCACCGCCTCTGGCAAATTATCTCGTCTAGTGCAAGTTACAGGCTAGGCCAGATTCACGGGGTAGAGAATCTTGCAAAAGTGTTGTTGTCTTTCTGTTCAAATTTTGGTCTCTAATACCTCTGAATTGACCTTTTAATATGATGTGAAAATAGACCCAATTATGTATATGATTAAACGGAAATCCAAATGGCCATATTTTCCCACAGATTTTCACTGTCATCTCTGTCACATATCAAATGTCCCGCAGTCCATTTCTGGACTCTCTCTTCCATTAAACTACTTACTCACTTTTCTGTACTGTCTAATTATAGTGGAAAATAATTCTTGCTTTCCAGAATGGTAAAAATGTTTTTTCATTCCTTTTTCTTCTGTAATCATGTCCTGGCTATTCTTGACTAGTTGTTCTTTTATGTAAAGTTAAAATGTACTATTACTTATCAACTTCCACAAAAAGTAAAAGTGTAAATCTTTGGTTCATATTGCATTGAAACTGTAGAAGAATTTGGAGAAAGACCTCTCTACAATATTGAGATTTCCAATCTACGATTATGATATGAATTTTTAATTACTTTTCTGTTCTTTATATATTTTAATAAATTTCACAACCTTCTCCACAAAGGCATTTACACAATCCCTTTATTGGATTTTTTCAAGGATAACTAGTAATTTTGATATCCTTTCAATGACTTTTCCTAATTTTTTATTTTGAAGATTTTCAAATGTGCAGAAAGGTTGAAAGAATAATGCAATAAATGCATAACTTAGATTCATCACTTGTGAAATTGTTAACATGGTGCCAGCTATCTATCTATCTATATCTATCTATCTTCCTTCTCTATTTATCACTATCTAGGAGTATTACTTTGAGTTTATGGATTTATTTGGTTCAAGTTTTAGCCATTACTGATATAGTTTGTGGTGCTTGAACTGTTCCACATTTAGACAATGATATCCTCTTCAAGCCAGTTACTGTGTCTTTTGAATACGACATCATTAATAGTTGGACAATTATTAGTTTAAATTATCTTGAAAATTTTTTATTCTCATTCTAACTGTTCATTGGTGGAATATAGAAATCCACCTGTATTCCCAAATTACTAAATTTTGTTGTATAGTCTTATAATTTATCTCTAGATTCTTTTGGATCTTCTAAGTGCATGACCCTATCTCTTTGAGTAATGTCAGTTTTCTTCCCTCTGGTCCTTTAAAGATCTCCATTTTGTCTGTAGTTTTGTGCAGTTTCAGTATATTATATCTGGCAATGAATTTCTATTTAAATTTTGCCTTGTATTTATTACCACTTGAGTATTTTGTTTGATGTCTTTAAAAACTTTTGGAAACTCCTAAGACATTTTGATAATTGCCTCTGCACCACGGTCTGATTTGCTTGGATTTCCCAAATTGCAATTACACAATCTAAAAATCCTTCTACTTCTTTGACAGATTTTTGAATTCCAGTTGACTTCAGAGGACATGAAAATCCTAGACGGCCTAAACCAAAATTTTCGATATTTTCAATTAAAAATGTAAGTAACTTTGGTAAATTGTGCTTGCCTTAATTTATTTTCTGATAATGAATGTATGATGATTGTTAAAATTTACCCAATACCAGGAAGACAGATACCAGTTTGAGTCAGGGATGAGACAGGAGTTTTCTGGAATCTCATCCCAGACTCGCTCCAGAGCTTTGTTCACTGACACAACAACAGGGTGAGTGGGCCAGGGTCAGCTTGGACTTACACACATACGTCCTGCTCTCATCACTCCAAGGAACTTTCAAAGAAGCTAGATATCATTGCTGAATCCACATCTTCCATGTAGGCCACCCATTTCTACAACAATCCGGTGGACGTACGTTGTGGATATAACCAGTGTAGCTTAATTCAATGTTTCCAAATGTTTATCATCTTCTTCCAACTTCTCAAATCTTTATCAGACTAAAGTCTTCTCCATCAAGCTTGTGGTCCACACCAGAAATGCCCATGCCCCCCGTATGGAATCTTCATGAAATCCTGCCAAGTTTATGCCCTTCATAAGTTTCCAAATCTCTCCCTTCCGTTTCACTGCATGTTTGTCCAGGACCCAAGTACTGCATTTCCCTCCAAAAAGACTGTCCTTGTGGGGTCCATAGGAATTCTTGGTTTAGATTTTCTGAAATATGGAGATCTCAATGCAGAGGACAATGTTTCAAAAAGAGATTTAAACCGAAGGAAGAGTGTGGAGGCAAAAGCACCATTGTTGGAGAGGATTTATAGCCTCCAAAAGAACTTTACTGTTGCTTCATGCTCTAAGTTTCTGGAATTTTGAGAAAAAAGCTTCATTTTATTTGAGGGAACAGGAGGAATGTACATTCTTTCTGCCTGGGAGAATTTCAATTCATAGTAGTAATAAATGTGATAATGTATGGAAAAGGATTAGCATAATGGCAAGTTGCAAATACTAAAATGTTGTTAGATGTATTATTCTGTTTGATAATATAGAGACAAATGAAGAAGAGAGGCAAATCACACAGAGAGAAAAAGAGAGTAGAAATCATTCTGTAATTCTTACAGTTAATTATCTATTTTAATAATAAGCAGTCATTTCTCTATCACTTTCTATTTTGGGTTATTGCAGAATAGAGATCTCCTTACTGTACAATAAGCTCCTTGGGGAAGGGACCCGATTTTTACACTACATTCTTTCCATTTCTAAATCTAAGCAGATGTGCTGTATGTGGTGGGCAGTTCATAAATCATTAATAAATGTAAAAAAATGGAAGTGAAATTACATTCAGTAACCTGTATCACCTAAAGTATTGATTTGTGCTGAGCATGTAGCTGGGCATCTCCTGTTCAAAACAAGGCAGAATCAGTCTCTTCTTCCCCTGAGGATTTAAGATGAGAAAGGGCGGTCTATCTCATTACCTTCTTGACAAATGTAGCTAGGGAGAGAAGCATATTTGAATATTTGACTCTATGTTCTGTGTATTAAGTTCTGGGCAGAGAATATAATTTAATGATTTAGTTATTCTTACTGTTTTTTGATTGTTATCAAGTTATGTTTGTGAAAGAAAGAAAGGCAGACTTCACAACCAGTCAGGAAATAAAATGTTTGACTCTACCCTAATGACAGCTCCAGAGATATCACTTCTCTACCATCCTAGAAACAGCAATTGACCCCATGTATGCATTGTCCTGTCTCATTGTAGTGCTGCTGACCACCCTGAGTATCCATTTGCTGATGAATACTAGCATTGAGGCCTTTGTCCTGACTTCTACCAGAAGCCCTGAATGCGGATAGTGACACAGGAAATGTCTCAGATGTTGTCAATCAGACACATCAGCTTGGGCTCCATCCATGATGCTCAGCAACCCATACTCAGCTAGACTGAAGTCTATGGGTCAGGAAGGAAAGGCACTCAATTTTTGTCACTTTCTGTGAAAATTAAAGACTTTTTTCCCTAAAGACTCTTATGCAGTCCAGTCTCTGTTTTGCATATTTTCTTCCCTTCTGACTCATTAGAGCCAAAAACTGATTTGCCTAGATTTGGGGTGGGAGGGAGATGAGATACAATAGCAGAAATTTTATAGACATTTCTGGAGTGGGATGGTTAGCGTTTTTAGCCTCTAGGGAAGTAGCAATTAGCAGGCATTTGTCAGTCAGTGTTCCTTTAGTCCCTTGGGGAACAAGAGGACACACTGCATATGGTCTATAAGGTGAGGCACATATTGAAAGGATGACCAGCAATGCATAGGCTCCCTTCCAGCATCACAGGGGATCAGAGCTCGAGAAATCCCAGAATGACATTTCCCGGTGGCAGGGCTGGCCTGGAGGTGGGAGGGGAACCAGCTTAGAAGGATGATTAGGATTCAGACAATCAGAAGGTTTAGGAGGAAGGAGCTGAACACATATCTATTTGGGAAAATTTGGAAAATGCTTCTTTGCTACTTCTCTCTTGCACATAAAAAGAAACTTTCCACAGTATTTTACCAAATGTCCAGAGCTGGGAGTCAAGACTAGACTGCCACGTGTGCCCATGCAGCCCTAACGCACTTACTGGGTTGTAGTTGGGTAGGAAGTCAAAGAAACAACTGACTGATCAAATTACCCTGAACATTAACTCCATGTTTATCAAATTTTCTCAGGTTCAAAAAATTATTAATTTGATATACTTGATCTTTGTAAATATTTCATACACAAAGAAAGGCACACTTACAAATACAAAACACAAAATACTCCTAAGCCATTACATATTTTCTGTAAAGCCAGCATAATATAGCAAATAACTTAGTAATTCCAGTTCTCCTAAATTTTCAAACACCATTTGAAAATGTATGGATGCAAAAATAGCACAATGCTTACAACATTGATGAACTTTTAAGAACATCTTTTATGAAAAATCTACATTTATTTTCTATATTTTTTAATGGCACACACTCAATCATGTTATCACAGAGAAGCAAATTTTTATTAGATCATTTTGTTAAAATATGGGACAATCATGGACCAAAGAGGAACAATCAAAGAACTTTGGGAGTAACAGTTGTTCAGAACCTGGTGCACCTTTAACACGTATACCTGCAACTATTGCTTGCTCTTATGACCACATTCATCCATCAAATCCACGGGGCTTTCTACAGCAAACCTTGACAGATGGAACCTAACGGAAAGCTGTGCCACCTGCAGTCTTCCCTAAAATGATTCTCCCTTCGTCTTAGAGAAGGCCATCTACGTTCTCAGATTTTAGTTCACATATGTATGGCTGTAGCATAAGCTTCTGCTGTTAAGAACTAGTCCATAATTATTGTGATTGAATGCTTTCGATAGGCTGCAATTGTGCCCCTTTCATTTTTTTATAATTTCTCCTTGGGCTTTTTTGTTTAGTCAACATATTAAAATTCTTCTGAAAGAGTTGCCCCTCTGGGAAGATCAGTGTATATGACAAATGTGGCCAAGTAAACACCCTAGGCCTGCTTCAGGCAGGAAAATGACAAGGAGAAGATAGAAAGGCTCAAGAAACAATACTGACTAATTCAGAACTGTTCACAAAACAGTGCCAAATTTTAGTAACATTGAGAAAGCTAGCAGTGACACCATCACACAAAATACATCTCACAAGCCAGTAGTGTCATCCCACCCACCTCTAGGTTATCCATGACCAGAAGGGAGTTGAATTGAAAGCTGCCTGTTTGGCCCTCCCAAGATACCTGAAGTCTATCTTTTTACTTACTTATGGGTGGCTGCTAAAGACTTTGCAAGATGGCCTGGAATGTAGAAAAAGTTTAATGTTTTTATTACAAAGGAAACTGTGTTGAGCAGTGCACGTTTGGCAAGCATTGGTGCACTTTCTCCTCCCCTTTCGGTAACCCATGTCTCAGCTCTCACCTGGGCCCACACATCAGAGGCTCCATTGATGCCACAGCAGACAACCTATAAAAATGCCAAACAGCTGCACTGGTTAGCCTCGAGTCTCAGAGTCGCAAGTACACCACCCCCAACACATCAACTCTGGCCATCTGGGCTCATAGTGTCACTGACTAACTGCCCCGAAGAACTCAAGGGTGAGTTGGGAAGCATTTAACTGTTTAAGAGATGCAATCACCAGCCACCCTGAATTAGACTAAGCCTTAGCACAAGAGCACCGCCTATGACCTTTGCCTCATATTTAACGCTAAGATCTCCTCTCCAGAAGGAGCTTAGGCCTTATTACCATAACCTGCAGTGTATGTGGAAGTGTGTTTTCCAACTGAGTCTGTGAAAGGGGATATAGATCTCTCCCTTTTGAATAGTCATTTGCCATCTGAAATAAAAGGCCCCTGCTTTCCGGTTTTGAAGATAGCCATGACATTGAAAATGATTCTGCGTGGCCTCCTATTTGTTGCAAATATACCTTACTTTGTGTGACAACTACTTCTGGTGGGGAGTCTAATTTTAACTCGCCAAGGGGCAAACCAAATTTAGTTTGATAAACATAAGACACATGGCCATAGTGGTATCCAGGCTCTGCCTTGGGACTATACCTGGAAAAAAGGTTATCCACAAATGTATCTCTTGTAACTCCATTAAACACTGGAGACTTGCTCAGTGGGGAGCTCTTCCCTGTGGCTGGTTACTTCACACCAGTTGGCAAATCGATTATACTGCTCCACTGCCCTCCTCAGGTGCCACATGATATGATCTTACGTGGTACACACACAAGCTAACGCTTGCCTACCCAAAAGGGCAAGCCAGTGTGGACTTCACAATACAGGCATTAGTCTAAGTTGATACCTTTGATCATAGACTCTGATCAAGGGTTTCCCCTGACTTGCAAGTCCATACAAGCATGAGTATTGGAACAAGGTACACAATGGAACTTTTACCCTTCTATTACCCTCAGTAGCAGGTTTAACTAAAAGACATAATGGCCTCCTTAAAGAATTGCAATGTTAGCTACAATCATGCAATGGTCCCCCTAAACGGGTCTCTCTCCTGCTTTAGGCCTTGGTCCTATTACATTCTAGAATACTGGGCTTTAAAAGACCTCATACCAACTTTCATAAGCCACCACATCTCTGCTCATTAATTTTCAAAGGGAGGTAAAAGGATTCTGTGTTCATAAAGAATCTACGTTTGTATTTACCTCCTCACTCACTTCCCGCTTCTTGTTTGATTTCCTAACCATCTGTCCTCCCATGAGTGCTGAGGGCAGGGCACATCCTATGACACAGTGACAATAGAATGCCCTGAGGGACTCCGACGGCCCTGCTGTGAGACCACAGGAAAATCCTATCTCTTATCCCTGCTCCAAAACCTTTACCGGAGTTTGCAGGATGTAAAGGCTAGTTAATAAATCCTAATGCCCTCTCTGCTCCCTTGCAGAAAATAGTAATAATTGCCCCAGGGTTAACTTTACGACCAGTGTGGACCACTAAGAGAGGAGATGACAACCTCCACTTAGTGAACACCAGCCGTAGCCAAAAATGACAGGGAAAGAAGTTCTTGTGCTTTTGGTGGAGGCCCTAAACCACACACGATAGTCAGGAAGCCACACTCCTATCGATATGGATATAAAAGGCCCCTAAATCCACAACTGTCCCCCTCTCCCCTGAAAAGGATACAGCTCCCTGGGAGACCAGCTACAAAAGGGACAAGAAACAAATGTATCAAATGCAACTGTGAGCCCTTATGCTGGTTGGTTGTGTCTGTACTTGCTCTGGGTTCTTGGCTATTTTACAACACTCACGTTCAAATACTTCGACCTGAGGATAGTTACAAGCTCCTGGACAATCAAATGCGCCCCTAGAACAATTGGATATTTGCAAATTGGAAATGTATTGAGTCTCTCCTAAATTTCTCAGACCTGCTTGCCATTGTGTATGGCTCATCCAGGGCCTAGGTGAGCACAAAGTTCACATGCCAGATGGACAGCCTGAGTGCAGAGCCACTCAGAGGGGCATTACTAGAGTTGAACACATTTTACCCAAGGTGGGTCCACCTGAACTCTTTTGACACATACCCAGATTGCCCAAGGCAGCCGTCATGACTTACCTGGGGAAAACTGGGTTGTTTACCAACTGTCCTGATGTCCCAGTTGCCCTGGCTTTCCAATGTGCTTCCGGTAAGGGAGGTGTATGGTCAGGCTCAGAAATCACTGCACAAGCAGGCCAGGCCTTTGCCAACCTTCAAGATCTCACTGATATTTGCAAGTCCAGCTCTTGAGCCCAACCGTGCCAGCAGGTCCCCCCAATTGCCCAGGCCAATTTTAATCTTAGAGAGCCTAAACTTAGGAACCCCACACCACCTGAGAAGGTAGCCACTTGGGAAGGCTATCTCAGGCCCAGAAAGATAATCGCCCCAGTCCAAGGACTCACCAATGGATATAACGGCCTCTCAGACCCTTCCATTTCCCAGGGACACCACAGAGGGTCCCTCATGAGGCTACAACCATGCACCTCTGAGTGACCAATTTTACACAGAGTACTGTGTAACCCTGGACCCTACTGACACAACTGATTTTGTGATATTGCTGCTTGTTGGTCCTGCAACCTTGCTTGCTCAAGGACACCTGTGCCACTGTAAGTCCTGCCCCTCACAATTGGGACCCCAACAAATCTCATGTCCACCTTCTTTGGGTTCATGTGCAGTGATTGCATAGTACTCTCAAAGGTTCCCACCAACATTACCACCCTATTGAGCCTACATGGCTCCCTAGAGATGTACCCTCCCTCCGTACACTCCAACAAATTTTGGGAGACTTTTCTTGGCCCCAAAACATACCACTAGGAGGCCCCCACAAATACCTCTCTCTCTCTAGCACTAGATAACACCCATCCCAACACAAGGGCTCCACTGGAACTTTCCCTGTCTCTTACACCAGAGAATATCTTTCCCTACAAGAGTCCTCTACTAACACTCAAATCCCATCTTACATGATAAATTATCCACTGCTGCAAGTGCCCTCCACCGATATCCTTTCTCTTTAATACTAGACAATACTCATTCCCACATGAGCCCTTCACTGTAACCTACACTGACATTTATACTCTAGAACACCCATGCCAGGACCAGACCTTGACTAACATCCACTGTCTGTCACTTACACTAGAGATTCATCATCCCAACATGAGGCCTCCAGTAATAAGCACTCTCTCCAGTACAGTACGTAGTATCCATCATTACACTAGGCTTCCACTGACATCCACCCTCTCCATTACACTAGAGGATACCCATGCCATCAAATGGACACCACTGACCCCCTCTCTCTCTTCTACCATAAAGAACACCCATACCTGCTCTTACATGCCACACTGTACTGCTTGAACCCTGATCTTATCCCTCCCACTGTTGCTCTTCCATACTTCCACATCAGCACCACCAACATACAGGTCCATCTTGTTCAGATCATATCTGAGCTTTTAAACAAATTGTCATGTGGATGTGCCCTGATCAGTCTTCTTACCAAACCACCATGCATTCACTTGCCCAGAGATGGGGCTATTGTGTGAACTGTGGAACTGATACCGCCACTTCTCCCCCTTCACAGCCCATCTATTTGGTGATCTCCTTTCAGAAAGACCAGCTATCAATCACTTGCCTCCTCATCACTGTAGGATGTCCTGTTCTCATTAAGGACACACCTATCCTGCCTACATTCTTCTGCCAACATCACTTGTGAGCCCTATCTATCCCAGGTATACTCTTTGATGTGGCAGCATTGCCACATGGCAGGCAAACTTTTAGAGGCCAAATGCCAAACATCTCAGGGTTTAATCTCTCAAATTACACAGACACTACAATCCCTTGGCCTCTTAAATCAGTTAACATCTCTCACAGAATCTATACATACAGGAATTATCTTGTTCTCCGAACACATTTCATTTTTTTCTCCCCAAAGCCCCAGTACATAGTCCTATATCAAAGTCGTAGGTCATTCTAGCTCTTCTATGTGGGATGCCACCACAGCATGGCTTGAGCAGTGTGTAGGTCCATGCCCAGGATCTGAAGTAGTGAACCCCGGGCTGTTGAAGTGGAGCACGTGAACTTTACTCAGGCATGGGTCCAGCCCCTGAACACATCTTCACAATAGGACAACTGGAAGGATGGGAGCAGGACTTGCTGAAAGATAAGGAACCAGAAAGCCAAAAGGGAAGGTGGGGTGACACTCAAGGCCGTTGTGACAAATGTCACAAGATACCAAGCACTAGATCTTATCTTATCAGAGAATCACTTAATAAAGGCTTTGACAGTGGTCAGAGTGTGTCTAATGCATTGTTACGTCTGGAGAGGAATGATATCTACAATTGATTACCCTTAGTTTCATACTAAGTAGATTAACTTTACTCCACCAATCAAACATGGAAATCAATTTTTATTGAAAATCTAAAAATTGGTTAAAAGTTTTAAAAATAATATCTCTGAAACAGTTTGTGCTGAAATTATAAATTTAACACCACTGATGAAACAAACTGTAAGAAACCTTAGGAAAGCAATGATTGTACAACATATTACTATGCCAACACAAACTTGTTTCAGAAGATTTTATGTGTTCATTATTTCTAGTTCAGTTTTAACTGTATAGGTATACAGCTACCTATTTTCTTGTTTTCCTGGGATTTCAATAATCTTACCAGATCTGAAAGTAAAATTATACCTTCAAAGATAAGCCCAAATATTGTGCAGAGTGACTTCAGGGAGATGGCAGACTAGGAAGCACCAGGAATCCGTCTCCACCTAGACAACAATTGTGTGGGAAGAAGCTGTCTGAAGGAATGATTTTGGAACTTTGGGGTGGCTTTGAAAGCTTGCCACATCCAGGGGAAAGCTTGGCTGGTAAATCACAGTTGTTATGATTATGGAAACCTGAGGTTCTGGTGTGGCTTGCTGGAGGTAGTGTGGGCAATACAGAACTTGTCTTCCACGTATCCGTGTTCCATGATTTGATTATGGGCTGCTGCTTCTGATTGCTGAGGTGCAAACTGAGACTACTGCCCTTGGCTCATACCCCACTGGCTAAAGTGGCTTCCAGGGGATTTAAAAGAGCCACCCTTGCTCTGTTGGGAATTCAAAAACACTGTTATCGATGGCATGTGCTTGAGGGAGGGGCTCATGTCAGTGTAGGGCCCTTGGAGTCCTCTTAGTCAGGCAAAAAGGATCATGAGGCAGCAATATCATGGGGGGTAATTTAACTCAACTCAACAAAGCCATATACCAAACACTTACATGTGACATCGTACGTAATGTTGAAAGACTGAAAGCATTCCTAAAAGATTCCTTTAAGATTGGAAACAAGACAGAGTTCCCATTTTCACCACTGGTATTCAACACTGCTCTGGAAATTCTAGCCAGAGCCTTTAGACAAGAAAAAGAAATACAAAGCATCCAAATTGGAAAGGAAGAGGTAATACTGTCCATCATCACAGATGACATGACCTTCATGTAGCAAATCCCAGAGAATCCACAAGAAAACTACTAGAGCTAATAAACCATTCAGCAGAGTCGCAGGGTACAAGATGAACACACACAGATCAGTTGTGTCTCTAGACGCCAACACTGAACAATCCAAAAGGAAATTTTTTTAACAGATGCAGAGTTTTTGTTAGTGATGACAAAAAGGATTTGGGTATAGATAGTGGTGGCGGTTCTATAGCATTGTTAATATATTTAATGCCACTGGATTGTACACTTATGAATGGTCAAAATGATAAATATTATGTTATATAGATTTTATCACAATTTAAAAACTAATAACCTATAGGAAGATAATCATATATATTATAGTAACATTTACGAATGATATAGAGCAGACTTCCACAAACAATGGCCCACAGACACAGCTCACTATCTGTTTTTCCATGGCGTGTGAGCTAAAAATGGTTTAGACTTTTGATCTTTTTTTTTGCTGAGGAAGACTCACCCTGAACTAACATCCAAGCCAATCTTCCTCTATTTTTCAGTATGTGGAATGGCAGCCAAGCATGGCCGCTAAGAGAACGGTGTAGGTCTGTGACCGGGAACCGAACTCCGGCAGCCCAAGTGGAGCACGCTGAACTTAACCGCCAGGCCACCAGGACTGGACCTAAACACTTTATTAATGGTGGAAAAATTCAAAAGGTGAATAATATTTCATGACATATGGAAATCATGTGAATTTCAACCTTCAGTATTCAGAAAGAAAACTTTTTGGAACAAAAAGATTAGCCCAAATTGCTGAAATTGGATGATTGATTTATTCCTGGTAGGACCCCGGGATGGTTGCCTCTCTGAGAATGATTCCAGTCTAAACCACTGATTATCAAACTGACTTCTGTTTTTATGGTGAAATCTTAGTTTCTACACACTTCTTAAAATGTCCATGCCTTTTGCCTTTCCCTTAGGTTTTAGCATTTTCACAACCTGTTATCTCCTTTATTGACACACCTTTTAGAGTTTTCACGTATCAGTGTTACATAGCATAGAATATTTAGTTAGCTCTCTTCCACACTGTCGAACTCTGCTTGACCTTCGGTGATGAGACTGACTGCTGGGGTGCTTAACTTTCCTTTGCTGCGGCTACAGATGGGATCGATAGTCCATCCTGCACTTGGCACACTTTCAGAACTGTTTGGCTTGCTCTTAATTTCCTGCTTACAAAACCAGAGAAGTACATAGCTCTCTTTTAGAACCTGACATTAATATAGAAGCAAAATTACTCATATACATTTACTTTCCTTAAGTTATTAAAATCAGTGAGAAATTAAACGTACTTTATTTTTGCCCGTCCTTCCTTAACATTTCAACTGCCGTTTCCTAAACTTCAACTGATTTTCTGTTTTTAAGGATAATTACAAACTCATGGCTTTTCATAGACTCAACTTTTTAAAATAACTGTGCTAATATTATTTTTATTTTCAAATTGCCAAAACTGTTCTAGCAGGATTCCCTCAGCTGACTCCTTTGTCTTTTTCAGAGTTGTTGTGGCAGCCATTGTAAGCAGCCTTGATTTCTGGCAACAACACAATGTTCAGTTCTGTCCTGAATTTTCCGGATGCAAGATAAAAATAGCTACTCACCAAGAAGTCAGCTTTCATTTAGAAGGAAATAGAGTTTGGGACCAAACTCTGATCATTAGTGTTGCACAAGAAATGGTGCTGAGCAAATGTGCTACTGCATACTCTTTGTCTCCTTTAGGAGAAACAGAGCTGGAAACATTATTTTAAAGTCATGAGTTCACATAATTCTCCCACTTTAATATATTAATATTTCTCACAGTGTGAGGTATCATCACTCACTAATATTTTCTACTATGTCTACGGTTACTTTATTAAGGAAGTTGTTTAAAGGAAACTAAAACGAAATGAAGGAATCAGCAGGCAAATAGAGGTTCAGGTTTGAAGAACGTTGAGAATAAGTACTGAGGGGAAATTGCAGAAAGAGAAGCTGAGTCAAGGAGGCAGTCTGCATCAAAGACCACAAAATATCAACAGATCTTTCATAATCACACAGCCCCTGGTGTGACCTGGGGAACAAAGAGGATGCACCAGTAGCTGAGCTGGTTTTTGCAAGCTCAGAGGTCTCAGAAGAATTTCTAAACTCAGCAAGACAGAGATGAAAGCAATTCTAGGCAATGGGGCCAAGATCAGAAGTCAAAGTGCAAGAACAGGGAGCCATCTGAACAGAGGAGGTCAAGCAGGTTGAGAAGGTGGCATTCTAGGACTCTAGATATTTTGAAGCTGACATGTGCCAGGAAGTTCACTGTGATAAAGGGGAGTGGAATATGCCACCCCAAAATATGCCATGTTGGCTTATTGCTTATTATGAATTAAAGTTACTTAAAAAACAGCCAGTGCAAGGGGCTAGATGGTGGCTGAGCAGTTAAGTTCATGCACTCCACTTCAGTGGCCTGAGTTTGCTGGTTGGGAACCTGGGCATGGACCTACACACCACTTATCAAGTCATGCTGGGGCAGGTGTCCCACATATAAAGTAGAGGCAGGTGGGCATGGATGTTAGCTCAGGGCCACTTTTCCTCAGCAAAAAAAAAAAAAAAGAAGAAGAAGAAGGAGGAGGATTGGCAGTGGATGTTAGCTCAGGACTAATCTTCCTCAAAAAAAAAAAAAACACAAAAAACAAAACAGCTGGTACAAGAGGAACACTCTCACCCTCTTTTAGCTCAGGGCCACTTTTCCTCAGCAAAAAAAAAAAAAAAGAAGAAGAAGAAGAGGGAGGAGGATTGGCAGTGGATGTTAGCTCAGGACTAATCTTCCTCAAAAAAAAAAACACAAAAAACAAAACAGCTGGTACAAGAGGAACACTCTCACCCTCTTTTTTTCCCTAGAAAGCAGGAAATAAATCTCCCATGTGCAATCACCCTCCCTGTAGCAGGAGAGTTAAGGCATCCTTATCTCCAGAGATAGGGAATTCAGGGCTGAGAAGGCTGCATAAACAAACCCTGTTACTTCCTTACTAATCTGCTATCCCAAGCCCAAACCCCTTTCTCTCGTCAATTCTTCACAAATGTATTGTTTCCTTGTCTAAAAAGTATAAAAACTGTCTGCTTTGGTCACTTCTTTGAGTCTCATATTATTATGGGCTCCTGTATGTACGAAATTAAAGTTATCTTTCTCCTGTTAACATGTTTTATGTCAACTTAATTATTAGATGAGCCAAAGAACCTAGAAGAGAAGGGAAAAGTTACCCATCGCTATAGTGGCCAATTATTCAATAAAATCTGTTAGTCTATGGAATTTAAAAATAAATTTTAATCTGTTTCTTCAAAACCAGTACATTTTCATTTAGAAATTTTAAAGATTGGCTATTGTAGATAAAAGAACAAAGTCACAAGAAAATAATAAATATCATAGCAATTGTCAACGTTTTGGAATTTCATACTTCATTTATGCATTGTTAATATAGTTAAATCTTACTTCAGTCACCGTCTCTGTACCTGATATTTTTAAATAATGTAACAATTTAACAATTTTACATTTATTTATAAAATATGCATAAGCATCATTTGTATACATTATTTTTACTGTTTGTATATTACTCCATTATTATATTATAATGTTATCAATGCATTATAATTGATGTATATGAATTATAGTGATTTTTAAGTCAGTGGTTACTGAAGTATTGTTTTTTTTTTTGAGGAAGATTAGACCTGAGCTAACTACTGCCAATCCTCCTCTTTTCGCTGAGGAAGACTAGCCCTGAGCTAACATCCGTGACCATCTTCCCCTACTTTATATGTGGGATGCCACCACAGCATGGCTTGCTAAGTGATGCCATGTCGGCACCGGGGATCCGAACCAGTGAAACACAGGCCACCGAGAAGCAGAATGTGCGAACTTAACCCCTGTGCCACCAGGCCGGCCCCTGAAGTAGTCTCTATTATTAATAATGCTGCAATAAATGTGTTTGAATATATCTTTTTTAAAAAATTAGATAGTTTATTTAAGATAGAATCCTAGAAGTTGGATTTTTTTGTGTCAAAGTTACAATATATTTTGAAGCTCTTACCTGATATTTCCAAATCAATTTCTCAAAAGCCTGTGCCCCCGAATTGCATTCTGATCAACAGAGCATGCAAATTCCTATCCCATTACTGTGTGACAGTATTGGGATAGCTCATTTAAAAGTTTCTAAATAGACTGATGAAAATGTATTTCCTTTTAATGTAGATTTCTTTTTTTTCACAGAAACAATTTTTATTGTGGTGTAATTAACATATAACATTAGTTTCATGTGTACGGCATAATGATTTGATATTTGTATATATTGTGAAATGATTACCACAATAAGTCTAGTTAACACGCATTTAATGTGTATTTCATATGTTTAAGTGAGGTTGAATATATTTACTAGTAATTTATAGTGCTTTTTTATTGGGAGGCCGGGGAGTGAGATGTTTTAATGCACCAAATCAGGAATGAGAGGAAAAAGATGTGAAAGATTAAAACAGATTCCAGGAATTAATCTACCAGTCTTACTTAGCTTCTTTTAATTAAATCCATTCTAATTACCAGGAATAATATATGACAGAAAAGAAATTTGACAACCCCAATGCATTTGTATTATTCTAACACAGTCTCAGCATGATTAATCCTTGATTATTTTGCCCTTAAACTATTTAATGAAGCTCCTACATTTCTAAGTTTGAATTAATAAATAAAAAGAGCAGATGAAATCCAGGCATTATTTGCCTCATGCTGTGATGCAGTAGAAAGTACACAACCCATCTCAAAAGTAGTTTTGAAAAAAATCCCAACAATCTAATCAAGCATTTAGAAATACCCACTTATAGGAAACTCAAGCAATGGAGGGACAACTTCAATAAAACCAGAAAGGAACCAATAAACCAAATCCAGTATGTAGAACAGTAGAAGAGTCTCCAAGAGGCTGATCTGGTTCATGCAGTAAACCAAAGGCATATATATATACGTTTTAAATGGAGGGACTATTGGAGAAAGCTGTGGCTTTCCTAGTTGTACACTAAAATCACCTGGGATGTGAAAAACTGCTGCCTGGCGTCTCCCTCCTCCATCCCGCCACAGGGATTCTGGTTGAATTCACCTGGGGAAGGCTGAGCTATGGGCGTGCTAAAAACTCCCCAGAGGATTCTTTGCAGATGATGACAATGCTCTGAAGTTGTATAGTGGTAATAACTCTATAAATATACTTGAACTGCTGAATTGTATTATTTAAAGGGGGTGATTTTATGGTATGTGACCCATATCTCATTAAAGCTGTTAAAAAAATATATCAATTGTATTATTTTCTTCGCTCTGCAGGTTTCTGTTAATGAAGAAGAAAATCAATGGTTGTTTGGCCAAAAGAGTGAAAGATGAGTCAAATGAGACTCTTTTCTCTAAAGCTGAATGATGGACACTTCTTGCCTATACTAGGATTTAGCTCCTCTGCTCCTGGTAAGGTAGTCATATGGTTTTGGAGATGTGGGTGGTAAGCAGGCATGAATCCCAAACAGAACTAATCACTGTGTTAATTTGGGAAATTCAGATGGGCCTCACTTTCTTCATTGGCAAAATGCTTCTCTCCAGGTTAGATTATTTTGTGCATTAAGTCAGTGCTCTCCAAATTTTAATAGGCATGAAAACACCTGAGAACATTGTTAAAAATGCAGATTTAGGAAGGGTCTATTTACAAAGGTTCTGATTGAGTAGATCTGGGATCGGGCTCAAAAATCTACATTTCTAATGAGCTACCGTGTGATCCTGACGCAGCTTGTACAAAGATCTTACTTGGAGTGTGCTGTATCAAGGGAGATGGAAGTCATCTTTCAGCAATTCAATGGTGGTTACATCCATTTCTGTTAGTTCCACCTGCTGTCCAGATGTAGCCATTTCATAGTGTATTAGAGTAAATGAAATCCAGTTGTCATGATTACCGCATGTCAGAGACTTTGCAGCAAGCTTGCATGTGACAAACTTTCTCTGTAATTTCTAACATCAAGTTGTCCCTGTCCACCACTACTCATAAAATATCCAGAGAGATCTCGATGGCCAAAGGACCTGGAGAAAGAGAGACAAGATCAATGTTAGAGAGAGTTTTGGTGGTCTGGGGTGGAAATCATCTCCTAGAGGCCAGTTTGTTAATACTGTGCCATGGCGAGAGCCAAGTGGCACTCGGAAATTTTCTGTTTGGAAGACTGAATACCATGCATGTTTCTGGTTCGAACACTGCAACCTTGCAAGAGCACGTCTTTAGTGGTTCTTGGTGAAGAAGTTTATAATTGTTTAAGGAAAGTTGTAGGGTTGATCCCAACACGAGAGCCACAGGGTGTGTAAGTTGAGGATTGCAGCAAGACACTAGCATGAAGTGTTGGTTTTATTTTGACTTGACTCTTTAATCTGTAGACAGTCAATCTCCGTGAGACTAGTTAACTCATCAGGACTTGCAAATGAAAAAATATACCCAATAGGCACTTAAATTACTGGGTGAGGTAGAGGAGGGTAATAGAGAGGGAAGGATTATGGATAACTTCAAAAGTCCAGCCTGGTGGGCCAGCAGAACATTAGGCAGCTAAGAAAAGTTACAACGTTGTGAAGCAGAAAGTGTCACCTAAGAACCAACTTAGTAACCAAAAAAAGAATTAATTATGAGATATTTTTGAATAAAAAAAGAGTTTATTTTCTTTTACATTTTTATCCTTCCTTAAAAGTAGTTTGAAATATTTTTCCAAGATTACATAGGTAAACCACTAATTTACTCTGTCTGAAGTTATATCCTGATTGCATTGATAGATAATTTTTGGCATTGGATTTCTGGGTGGAAACCAGGTTAATAATCTCTTATAGAGCGAATTTATTTAGGAATGTAAATCTATAGATCGTGTAAATCTATAGATCATGTGGATACTATAAATCCAGAGATAGACAGATAAACCTACTGATGTGCTGGGGCCAGCTCATGGGCTCAGATGATTTGATTGTGAACGTTTCCCAATATTGGTAGCTTCAAATTAGCCATGGTGGGAGTATTTATACCATAGAAATTGGCAAATACTAGAGATCAGGATTCTCTTCTTCAGAGAGCCAGTTGTTAAACATTTATAATATTGGTTATGTCAACTTTTAGCTTTGTCACCTCTTGCGCTTAGCCCTTAGAAAAGCCATAGGTTCTGCTGACCATAAAGACAAGTTGTACATTTTTATCTCAAAAAATACAAATGTTCTAAATTTTCTAAGTTCTGTGATGACTGACTTCAGATATTTTTGAAAAAGTATCACACACTATAAATCTGCTTCATGAAGTGTCTGACAATGAGTGATAAAGTACCTACATTCTAAAAGAAACTCATTGCACTAAGAGAATATTTTGGAAACAAACGTATGAAAATATTCCTGTCATTGTGATATTTTATTGCTAGAATGCTGAGTGTGGGGCCTATAAAAATTCCCTGAACATTTGAAAGTTTGGAGCACAGTTTTTAAATCTGTTTGGAAATCTTCCAAAGAAAAAGTTTTGGTAATTTTTAATCTGGTTGCAACTAATTATCAAGAACATTTGAAGACTCTTAGGCTAAAATTTTTTGCCATGAAAACCATGCTTCAAATTAAACTGAATTTAGAATAAAAACTTCAAATTTCTATTTCACAAAGTGTTAAATCAAGAACGACCAAAAAATAGTAAAGTATAGTCAAACTATTGCTTTGAAAAGAACTTTCTACTGATCACAGTATATTAGAGAGAGCAAAGAATTTAGACAATGAGTACAGTACTTATTTTCCAATTTTTTATTTCATTTTTGGCTCAGCTTAAATTTTTTTTCTGTTTTGAGTGTATTTTATAATGTATATAACAAATGAGCAAAGAAGTGCACTTATATAATTAATACATAAAGAAACAGACATATTTGGGTGCAAGTTCAAAAAATTTTACTAATAGAGGTTCAATCAAAAAAGATGGATCCACTGTTTAGAGATCAAGTTTCCCCTGTGTGAATCAGAGAGGAAAACAATGATGTCCCGTGTCATAAAGGTTCTTCAGAGCACATACAAAAAGGTCAACATAACAGCTCTTGAAACTGGGTTTTGCTACATTGATTCAGCTTATATCTACAGGAATGAGGGCAAGATTGAACAGACTATTCCTCAAAAGAGTGCAGATGGCACTGTAAAGAGAAAGGACATATTTTACACCTCAAAAGTGTTGTGTGTTTACAGTCTTGTGCTGCATAACGACATTTTGGTCAAACATGGATCACATAGATATGACAGTGGTCCCATAAAATTAGCACCACACAGCCTAGGTGTGTAGAAGGACATACCATGTAGGTTTGCGTAAGTACTCTCCATGAGGATGGCACAACAATGAAATTCCCTAAAGACACGTTTCTCAGAACATCTCCATTGTTAAGCGATGCATGATGACACACACAGTACGAGTGGGGTGAGGTGCACATGAGCATGTGTTCATGACTTGTCTGTTGCCAGAATATTGCTCCATTAATTCACCATTTATCCTTCCCTGTTAAACCCATGGACAAGATGGATGGAACGTGAGATGACTATGAGTTTCTCTGTTTCATTATTAAACAGCTCTTTTTCAGACCTTCCCCACCACTGTTCAGCAGAGCCCATTCTAAACCTTCCCTGCAAGAATGGGAATGTAATTGTGGAAGTCAGAGACCAGGAGGTAAGCCCACGTGGTCGAATCAGTGCTCAGAGTGGCACTTAGGTGACGCCGAGCCACTTCCTCCAGCTTTACCTCGAGCGTCCCACAGCTCAGGGAGAAAGAAGATTCCCTGCAGGTTTATCTACAGGAATGGACAGTCCAGCATCAGGCTCAGTCTTCCCAGGAATTCTCCGTGCAGGACACTACATAGGCTTGCCTCTTCTCATTGTAAACTCTTCCTCAGAGTGAGATCTCCATTCCTGTAAACAACTCCCTTTCTCATCACCATCTGAAATGTTTCATAGCCTCTGCTAAGTCCGCGCTCCAACTACCTTTGAGAACCATCTACACTGTCCTCCAAAGAAGGGAAGAGGGAATTCTAACTCGGGCCAAGGACAGACAATTGACCCAGGGCTAAAGCCCTTGTTTGTGCATTGAGCGCCTCAGGAGGGTCTCTTTCTCTCACCTCTATTGTTTTTAGAATGCTTACTTAGAGTTGCTCTTTGGTTCTCTTCTTGGTTGAAAGTCTATGGTCACAAAAGATCCCTGAGGCTTTCCCTGCTTGGAAGAAAATGCAGAGACGTTACAAGTCCCTGCAGAAATCAGAGTGGCGTCAAGGAGGAAAGATGGGATAGAGTCCCTAGGCTGATTGCTAGTCTAGGAAAAATGGACTTACGCAGGGCTTACCCAAGCTCATAAATAGGGATTAGAGACGAAAACCTCTGCTGGGGATGCACAGGCCTCGTCTGTGATGTTTTCTCTGCATGCTTCTCTGTCTTAGGTGCCCTGCACTGGTAGGTCAAGTTAAAGTAGACTAAGAAGCTGCATTCACAGTGGTGGGGAGCCTAACGGTGAGAAATAATCAACATGATCAACAACATTCTTACCCCATTATAAAAACCTCAACTTTCTACAATTCCAGTATGAGTCTCATCAATACTGATTAACACAGAGATTTTCCCAATTTAATGTATGAGAGACTTGATGGCTTTTCTGCTAATACTCAGCAGTTTACTGTTGATCACCCCCCATCTCAGCTAATACCATTTTAGGGTGTGCAATGCTGTTCGTCACCCTCTGGGTTGTGTTCATGTGATTATGTCGTCACATGAAGAAGAAATCAACACCAACCCCCATCTTTCAACCACATTAGCTTTGCTGTACCTTCTGTCTCCCTGAATTGGTCCAGCCAGCCCTGGAAGCATCATTTCTCTCTCTCCCCCTGCCCTGAGTCTACCTCCATTTTGGAAAGATAGCTCTGCTGGACGTGGGGTTCCTGGTTCACAGCATTTTTTTAAAACACTTTGAATACACTGTTTCACTGCTTCCTGGAGTCCACCATTTCCGGTAAGAAGTCAGCTATCAATCACTTTGCGGTTTCCCTTATAAGTGATGCATCCTTTTTTTCCCGTTGTTTCAAGATTTCTCCTTGCCTTTGGCTTTCACCGTTTTTACTACGATATGCTCAAAGAATCCAGGATCAGCTTGCTGCATTACAAGAAACTTTAAAGGAATTTCTTCAGGTTGAAGTGAAATGATGCCAATGGAAAGCCAGATGCATAGTGAGGCATGAGAGCATTGAAATGGCAAGCACGTTGGAATGTAGAAAAGATGCTTTTCTTGTGGCTTGAATTCTTTAAAAGACAACTGATTATCTAAAGGAAAAGTAATAACATAGTATTGTCTATAACAACTAGAGGAAGAAAATACAGGAAAAAATGTAACAGAGGACAGGATAGGAGTGAATGAAAGCATCCTGCTGTGAGGCTGTCACATTAGGTGCCCCGCAGTCCAATGTCTCTCTAAGTGGAATGTAGTACATTAAGGTATATACTGTAAGCCCTAGAGCAACCACTCAGAAATCTGCTAGGTTGGTAGGTCTGGACTATCATAAAATAGATCCAGGGGCCAGCCCCATAGCCGAGTGGTTAAAGTTCCATGTGGTCCACTTCCGTGGCCTAGGTTCACAGGTTCCGACCCCGGGTGTGGACCTACTCCACTCATCAGCCATGCTTTGGAGGCATCCCACACACAAAGTAGAGGAAGACTGGCACAGATGTTACCTCAGGGCTAATCTTCCTCAAGCAAAAAAAGAGAGGCTTGGCAATGGATGTTAGCTCAGGGCTAATCTCCCTCACGCAAAAAATATATAAAATAAAATACATCCAGTCCAGCAATGTGGTTAAGAATACAAGGCCCTCAGTGTCTGGCCTCCATCTTTTTTTCCTGCCTCCTCAATAATTTCCTGCTTCCTTTTTCCCTGCCGGTCCTCCCTAATGTCTATCCACAACACACCACTGTTCCTTGAGCTAATGATGCCGTTACACATCTCCTGAGTTTGGTTATGCTGTTTTCTTCCTTGCTGTGTATGCCTTTAAATTTCGACTTATCCTTGGATTTTTCCATTCAAATGAGAAGAGAAAATGCCCAATGGGCACAAGTATCCATTGAGATGAGCAGCCCTAGTCCTAAACTCATCAGAAACACCAGCCAGCCATCTGACACAAGGAGGCCCCTTGAAGAGGTCCCGTTTGTAACTCCCCTCAGCAGAGCCTCTTTCCGCAGTCCCCCAGGTGGGAAAGAAGAACGTACACAGAAGCCACCTTATCTAGAGAACAGCAGGGTTGCAGAGAGAGGATGGCTTGTGAGGCAGAAGATGCACAGATAAAGCAAAAAAAAAAAAAAAAAGAAAACCTTCAAGTCAAATAAACAGGACAAGGCGCCCTCTCCTGTCAGATCCTCAAGGAGCTTGCCCATTAGGTAGTTCTCTGGCGCCACCTGGTGGCAGGTTTAGCTAACAGCTCTGATGCGGGCTGGGGAATAAATCCTTCCACGCAAAGGAAGGCGATAATTATTCAGGGTTCCATATTTGAGTCTTTGCCTACTCGCTAAAATTTATTTGTAATACCAAAATGAACACTCTCGGTGTCTTCCTGATCATTCTTGGACATGCACAGAGAAACAAAAAATCTGAGCCACCTGAGCTGGTTCCCAGCTGAAGCAAAATAAGGCAATTCTCTCAGTGTGTAAACGTGTCCTCTGCACGATCTGTTTGGTACCAAGTGTTTATCATTTTTGTGAGTTTTGTTGGTGACTTTGCTATTTAAACTGGTCCTAGTAAAAAAAAATTTAAAAATTTGTAAAATTTTTTCTGTTAAATATAAAGTGATCTAAAAGTGGCAGCTGTTATTGGAACATATAGCCCCCTGGCATTGTTGAGTCTCTCAAGGCTTACGTATGTGAACTGACATTCATCAGCACCCAAGTTAAAGCATAGAGGTCAGAGGAAAATGCTCTCTCCAGCATGCAGTGCCTTTAAAAGATTTGAATTCAATTTATGATAATGAGGAGACTGTAAAATGTGTAACGCAAACTAGGTATCAAGATGTTATGATCAATTAAAAGGATGTCATTTAAAACATACAAAATTAAAGGTTCCATGATATTTATTTGCTTCCTTATAAAACTTTAAGCAAACAGTTGCATAAATGTGTATCCAGTATATATGTATGTATATATGTGTATTTAAGAAAAGTAAGTTACTAACTTTATACACTCTGGGTGATAGGTTTTATGAGATAGGTGTTTATGCACTTTACTATATATGTATATGTGTTACATATTTTATATAATTTACGTGTCTATATATGTCATAGATGGGGCAAAGATTAGAAGAATCCACTACAAAAAGACAATTCTTCTTGGATATCGGCATTTTAGGCCATTTTTATTTTCTTTCATGGAGCTTTTTTCGGTGTTCTTTTCATTCTGAATCAAGTAGAATTACTTGATTAAATAAAAAATATTGTAAATATTATTAATGGAAAGCTCTATTAGGCATTGGGCAGAAATTTTCTTACACTTAACATAAACAGGGAAACATCTGGTAAGCAATTCACGAAAATGAGCCTTTTTCATCTAACATGATAATTTATAGCAGCTTGAAAAAATAGTGGTCCCAAAGTACAGTGCCAAATGGCTGTCTCTAGTCCCTAAGTGCAAGAAAGCTGTGATGAGACTCACAGAGAAAACATGTGCTAGCTCAGCTGTGTTCAGGCATGAATTATGGTGCTATTGGCTGTGGATTCAATTGCAGCGACTCAACAATATATATTCAATTAGCTGTCTTTAAACAGAAACGCACAAACCAAGGTTATACATTGATCCTTGATCGGTGATGCCAATGCTGTGACCAAAAGCTCACATAAACCCCCCCGCTGTGTTTCTTCCAGGAGGAAAGGGTTGGTGTCTGTTAATTCCGTGTTCACGGTGACTTTATAACTAGCGTGAATAATGAGAATTGACTGTATTAATTGAAAGTATTTTGGGAGGCCGGAGCATTTTCAACACAGGAAGAGAGGTGCCAAGTATCTTTTACCAAAAATAATTCTCCCAGGGTTGACAGCCCCTGACTCCACCTCAAACCTCCTGAGCCCTGGGGCACAGGTTCCCACCATGGGAGGCAACTCTGGTCCTGGACAGGGTTGAGCACTGGGCTCACCTCACAGGCCTGCCGGGGACAGGTGGGGTGGCCTTGCAGATTGCAGGATCTTCTGTGGAAACAGGACACAGCACCGTCTTCGGGGGCTTCGTGGGGGTGGGCTGAGGTACTGTGCGTCTCACAGGCTACACTCCCTCAGGAACGCAGACCAGCCCCTCAACAAAACCACCCCCTCTGCACACACGCAGACCCTGAAGAAGGGAAAAGCAGGAACTTCCTCCTGGAAACTCAACTAGAAAAGTCTTGTCTCCACATCACCAGTGGTTTTTATGTCCTCTGGGTGTCAGGGATCAGCTGGAAACCAGCAACTGGCTAGAAAAGGAGACTCACCTGGCTCTGTCTCCAAGGTCCCTGGCAAAGGAAAGGCGAGGGGCCTGCGGGGTGGTTGGGCAGCTCCCTTCTTCCCTGAGTCCCACCAGAGAACACGGGTCCCTGGAGCAGAGGAGCTGAGTGAAAGCAGAGGCAGGGCTGGCTGGGCCCCCGCCCTGCAGGGCTCGCAGACTGCACACAGACTGCAATGAGTCCCAAATTGCACCCCGATAGACTGGCAGTGTCTGAAGCCCGAGGCCCTGCGTCTGTTCCTCAGGCCACGATCCGGCCAACGGTTTGCTGGCGAAGAGCCATGAGATTCTAACTTTCCACTTTAGAGTTTGGGGCAAGTGCTGACCCCCAGCTAGTGTTCGTGAGCACTCCAGCACCAGCCCGTCTGGTTTGGTGGGAAGCGTGATCTCCACTCCCATCCAGCTAATTCTCACCCAAGCCTTCATGAGCAGAAGAACCCTGGGACTGGCCCCTCCCCTGGGAATCAGTGCCTGAGTGAGAGAGAGGCAGAGACACAGAGAGAGAGAGAAACAGAGACACAGAGAGAGAAAGGGAGAGAGACAGAGAGAAATTCCAGAGTGAATGCTAGATTTACATTCTGCAGATGAAATATGCCCAGAAAACCTCTGAAGAGTATGCGCCTATTTGCACGAAAAAGCAGAAAGTAGGATAAAAAGAAGAAAGGACAACGTGAGGTTCACCATCAGTTTCTCACTGTCATATATTTGATAGACAGGTTTTCTACAAAATTCTGGTCAAGGCAGAAATAACATGGAGTGTGGATGAAACAGAGATCAGCAAAATGTTGGAGCCGGACCAAAGGCAGATACATTGGGGTCCGTTATTCTATTCTCTCTACTTTGGTGTCTATTTGAAATTTTTCACAACAAAAACTTGTTTTTTTTTTTTTTTAACAAAATGTAAACTACTTAAAACAGTCATTCTCTTAAGGCCCTCTGTCTCAGTAGCAGGGAAACAAAGCCCACCTGGGGCTGTCCGTTAGACTCAACTGGGAGCCTTTAAAGCCGCTGAGCCACACCCCAGGCCAATGAAATGGGACCTCTGGGACCTCTGGGACCTCCTGCCACCCGCCCCGGCACTTCTGAAGGCCACAGCAGATGGGGGTCCTCTTCTGGCAGAGCCTGGGAACAACCTTGTCAGGGAAAATTGCTAAGCCCAGAGGACACATGAGCTGCAGCCTTGTCACTCTCTTCTCTCTGATGGAAACGGGAGTCCTGGAGCACAGCAGCCACAGTGTGAATGAACTGCACACCCTTGGGAATCCTAGAACCATGACGACACAGATACACTGCAAGCGTTCAGCGAGAAACAGCCCACGCAGAAAACTTAAGAGCCTGGGGCTGTGAATGGGAGCTGGAGGCAGGTGAAGGTAGGGGACTCCCAATCCTCACGCACGAGGCTGGGGTTGAAGCATCTCATCGACCAAAGACCACACCAGGGCACTGCTGTGAGCACTGACCCTCTCGTGCCCCAGGCTGAACGTCGACTCATTTTCTGATGTGAGATAGTCGGCCTTTGAAGAAGGCAGGAGCGACATCATGTGAATCAGAGCTAAGAAACAAAAATGTTGCAAGTGAGCAAATGAGCAATGGTTTAGGAATAAATGACCAGAGACACAGGCTAAATGGGATGGTTAGATTTATGACTGGGAGTAGGAAATGTAGAGAATGAAAAATATGCACATGCAAACACACACATACATGTGTACCCACACATAGGCACAGTGTGCACACACACACATGCACATGTGTGCAGAGTGCTATGCAGATCATTTTGTTGAGTGCTTTACAAGTACCGTGTACTTTAATCCTAACACCTCTAGGTAGATACTGATAGAAAATTTAAGGTTTAAGAGATTAAATAATTCGCACAGTCACGTAACTAGTGAGCAGAAGTGAGGGTCAGAAATCGCCTGATACTATTATGGAGCAGGAGACCCTCAAAGGAGCAAGCTCTCTCTGGACCTTCCCATTTCCTGGTCCTTCACAGTCTTAATTAAACCTCTCCTGGGAGCTATGATCAAACCGTGACACCCCGTCCCAGCTCCACCCCCAGGGTGACTAACATTTGACATTACACAAACTGGGCTTTCTTCCTTCTTGCATCACTGACCAATGTCTTCATCTGGAGAGGCCTGTGGAGGACCCCTCTCTTGGGGTTCCAGAGCCAGGAGATTCATAGACCGCTGGGCACGGGAAGGCTGGTGGGGGTAGGTGGACGGACCCGCGGGGGGTCAGTCTGAACGAGGAATCAAGGAGGAAGATGATGGCGACAGTAACGGTGATATAATACCCACATATTACCCGGACTCATCACGGGCTGGCCACCATCTCCACTACCCTGTGAGGTACCAAAATGATCCCCACTTAGCAGGGAAGGGACTGAGGCACTGGAAGGTTACCTAATCTGCCAGGATCCCAGAGCTAGACAATGATGGGGCTGAATTCACACCCAGGACATCAGACTTCAGAAGCTGCTCCCAGCGTGGCCTGGGAAAAGATGGAAATGGAAACCACGCGGAGGCCACCCATCCCCAAACCAGATGCCTTCAGCCACTGGGCAACAAAAGCAGCTCTGGGCCTCCGTCCCTTCCCAGCCATTGTGCCAGCTGGGGGGACTTTGGGGGTTCATACAGTAGACTGAGGGGCCTCAGGGGGCGGACACCCAGGTTTCCCTCTGAGTAACTCCCTGCAGATAGAAGCCAAGTCCTAGAGGCCGGCTGGCTGAAATGACCAGTGGGCCCAGTAAGTCCCATCCCCAGAGACTGTGTGCACTGAGGGCACAGACCAGCCCGCAGGGGAACATGGATCACCCTCAACGAGGCTGTGTGGACACCCACCTGTCCTCTCGAGGTAGGACAGGACTCATGCCCCTCCTCAACACAGTGCATGGGGCGGGGCGGGGAAGACCCACATTGCATCTCCAATTTGGGGTTTCCACAGGTATAATCTCACTTCCCAGAAGACTTTATTATAGAATTTAAAAAATAAAATTTAGATTTTAAATGAGAGAAAAGGCCTCTCTGTTGAACTGACACATCTTCCTGCTTTCACCCAGTTTCCTTCTCGATGTGTGAAGGTCAGGATTTTGCTGTGGGATCATCTGGGGGTACTGGTAGGGAGCAGGAGTTTGGACAAAGTGGGCCGGGCCGGGTGGTGAGAACTGCAGCCAAGCAGTGGGAGTGGGTCTCGTGATGCTGTCGTCTCGACTCCAAACACGTTTCAGTATTTCCTAACCCAATTTTTTTTTTTAAATGTGAAGGCAAATGATTCATGAGTCATCAAATATCTTTTATTTTGAGCATCAGGCCACACAGTACATCTTGTAAAAGTCCCATGATACTGCGTGCTCAAAGGATTCCTAACGCTTGTGTGGGTCCTCCACGGAGAGGGGTCACTTCTCTCGCAAGGGACACGTCCTCCCTCAGTCACAGACCACACTCCAGTCTTTGGATTTCTCAGGGGACTCGGCTTCTCTTCCAGCCGGGAATCCACCTGGATCAACCTCTGCCCCTCTCGTCCCTGGCCAAGGCTTTCTCTGCCTCGGGGACACAGGCCCTGTGCCAAGGTGGACGGACACGGGGTTGGGACACGGGCGGGTTGGCCTGGGACGAGCAGGAGGAGGACAAGGGAGGCCACCCTCAGTACTCGATGTTGAAGGGATAGTCCTTGTGATTTCCAGCTCTGAAAAACAGAAGACAAATCCAAAACAGAAACAGAGAAGGATGATTATTTTTGCAGAGAAACATTTTAAAAGACGCAGTTATGGATCTTTAAACTCCCTAATGTATTAAATTTAGTCTTGGGATTCGTCCAGTGGCTCATCCTCAAACAGAAAAGAATCATGAGAAGCTAAAATGTGTATGATAAACACCTACTGAGGAACCAATCATTCAATCTGAGTTTTCTGAAAGGAAGCAAAGGACAAGCCGTATTTACATGGGGAACGTCGCCAGTCGGAGATTCCTGTCCAGGCCTAACATGTCATTCATATCCTCTTCTGATAATTCGAAGTCAAACACCTGGAACCAAAATAAAATGTTCATAGGAAATTCAGTTCAGTGAGCACTTGGCTGGCATATGTTACCTCCAAAGCACTGTGTTAAACCTAAGGGGGGGGGGGGGCACAAAGACATAAATGGGACATTTCACGCAACACCCGAAACTTCCCCTACACGTCAGCCTCGGCTCCCGGATGCTCTTGGACTTGGACCATTTGCCCGGGGTTGGCTGAGCCGGGGCCGATTAGGAGCCCTGGAAAACATGGGACATGTATTGCATTGGTGCTGTAGGAGCGAGGGACATACTGTAACCATTAAAAGGTGCAATGAAGAATTCTTCCCATTTCTCAAGAAAAACCCCAAAACAAAAGAACATCTGTTCCACCCACCCCACCAGCTAGGGAGACACTTGGTCGCCGGGACCATTAACTCTATAACACAGTGCCATTTTTATTTCTGTTCCTTCGAAAACAGTATTCTAAGCTGCCCCACCGCCCCAGGTTTAGGATTTTTTATCCTAAAATTGGAGCTTTTCACACAGGTGAGCCAACCCCACCCCACAGCTGAGGAGCCGGGAAAGAAGAGTGCACGGAGTGATTCCATCTGTGCCCGGGAGGGGACAGGTCACTTCGACCCACAGGACACCCCCCACCCCGACCTCCAGCAGAAGCAGGGACTCAGTGTCAGTGGTTCTGACTGGAGGGAGAGCTGGGGGCCGGGGTGGAGTTTGGGTTAAGGGTGGAAAGTGCACCGTTCTTGGAGGGTCCCTACACATCAAGTGGGGCAGCATGGGGAGCATCACTGAGCAGCGCCAGGACAGGCAGTGCCCTGAGCTCTGGCCATGCCCTGCCCTCTCGTCACCTCTCCTTCCCCTATAACCCCGTCTGCCAGCCCCCAGGCTGGTAAGTGCCTGCCCCGCCCTTGGCGCCTCCTGATGTGGCTGATGCTTCATCCCGCCCCTCTCCACCGCGTCAAAGCCACAGGGGCTGGGCCTGCTTGGGACAGGGGTGAGCCCCATAGTGAACACAAGATCCCAAACCCTCTGAGGCCAAAGAGCGGAACACTTTCCTGGAAATTCTCAAGAATCCAAGTCTGGGTGACAGACTTGGGAATCACTATCACGTGCCTCTGGATGTGAAACCGGATCAAAATCTGCAGGAAAAAAAAGTCTAACATCAGACAAAGGGAGACCGCCTGGGGTCAGCTCGGGCGTCTCCCTCACAGTTCGTGTTTGATGGTGCAGTCAAGCCGAAAAGTCAGGGATGGCAGGAGCGTCTATTACAAGCTCTTTTGTTCCAAAGGCCTTTAGAAACGAAACGGGCGTTTTCTGAACGGTTTTAGCAGTGTGCCTGTGCTGGCTGCTGCTGGAGACGCTCAGAGGACCTTGAGTCCAGTCCGCCAAACAGCTGGACATTAGAGGAAGGAAGAGAGAGAGACGCTCCTTTTCCGTTCCATCAGCTGCGGGGCTGAGGGACACGGCCCGGGGGTTCCACGTGCACAGAACTGCCCGCTGGTCAATTCTGTGACGGGCTGAGATAGGAGCATGGCCCAAACAAGTGGGAACGTGGCGGCCCCCAAGGGGCAGGTGAACACCGGAAAGTGCTAGTCAGTCATCAGCTTGTCCAGGGTAAGCAAGCGCGTCCTCCTCCAGCCCAGTGGGCAGCCCCCACCCACCTGAGCTGAAGACTTGCTGTGCTTCTCTGCGATCCTCTGAATCACAGGGTCCTCCAGCAGGTGCACCCCCTCACTAGAGCCAAGAGCACAGGGCAGGCAGCTGTGAGATCAAACACGTCTGCATCCTTCTTAAAAAGAAAACAAAACTTTCTCCAAAACGGAAAAGCTAGATTTATGTTTTTGTCTGATCACGATACTTGCTCAGTGTGGGAAATGTCAAAGATGCAGAAAAGCTGGTCACCCAACTCCTACCATCTAGAGATGACCCCATAACATTTTGGTGGAGATGGCTAGACATGTGGCTTTTCACGTATAGTTGGTGCTTTTTCTGAGAACCAGCGGGCATCCCCAGGGCATACAAGATCATAGGCTCTCCAGGGTCTGGCGGGCCCCTATCATATTTAAAGGCTCTCTGACTTCTGAGCTCTTCTTGTAGGCCCTAGAACAACGCCTACAGCACCATAATAAATAATGGTTGATGAGGATGATAACTTCAGAAGAGTTCACCTCAAATACCAAGACAAGTTGAGACTGTGAACAGGCGGGACCTAACGTGCAGAGGATTTGAAGGCCAGCACAGAAGCTCTATCCCTCAACGTGTGTCCTGCAGAGGACAGGCCCCAGTCACTCCGGAGAGCCACTTATTCAGCAAACGTTTATTAAGCATTTACCAGATTCAAACACTGGGCTAGAAACAGGCTTCGGTGTCTCCTGAAGGAACCAGCAGAACCCACTCCATTCTGGCCTGGGCCCAGGCATCCTGGGGCTGCCCTCCCCCCGGATGGCTCCCACCACCCCAAGCTCAGCTGCCGAATATGACCCAGCTTTCTAGGAACTCCTGAGCTACCAAGCTCTGACACACATGCTCTATTTCACACAGGAAACACACAGGTAATAACAGTCAAGTAATCTCTGCCTTTTCTGGGCCCCTGATATGTCCCAGGCACTGAGCTGGGGGCTGGGCAGAAAGTCATGAATTAGGTGCAGTCCCTGCACTCAAGGAGCTCTGACAAGGGGAAGAGACTGAGAAGAAAATAATGAGAAGACAGTGTGACAAGGGCTGTGGACAAAACATGAATAAGGGGAGTCAGGTGGGCTTCCTGGAGGAGGTGATGCTGAATCATGCCTTTCGTCAGAAACTGGAGTTAGCTAGGTTAAAAAAAATACTACTACCAACAAAATCTCGAGGTAAAGAGGACAGTATATGCACCGAGACCAGAGAGAACATGTTCCATTCCAGGAACCTCGCGTAGTTTCCAACAGTACCAGTGTGTCTGCAGGAAGAAACGAGGCCAGAAGTAGGCAGAGGCCAGAACAGTCAGGACTCCTAGGCCATGCCGAGAAGAGAAGGAGTTTTAAGCAGGAAAGTGACACAATCATACTGAGACAGCGCCCTTCAGATTGGAACCGGGCAGATCCAGCAGGAGTTAAGAGGCGGCTATCACAGCCTGAGAGAATTCTGATTTAAGGAAGGCGGCAATGGAGAGAACAGAGACCAGGAGACAGACTCCACGTTCTCTGGCAGCGCCATCAGTGGATGTGCGGATGGACTGGACTGGGGGCGTTGGGAAGGTGTGACTTCCACCTTTCTGGCCGAGGCGGCTGAGTGGGTGGTGGCTCCTCCGCCGATGTAGGGAGCACAGTACACAGTTCAGTTTCTGGGGAAAGTTCACATGTGGAGGTGGAATCCACAGAGATCGAGCTGCCTGCACAGCATCCCGATAGAGAAGTCTGGTGGAGGACTAGATGTCGTCAGGAGCTCGGCGAAGAGGTCGCTCCCAGCTGGTTATGTCTCTAAAAGGGTCACTGCCCTTCTCAAGGCAGCCCCTCAAAGTGACTCGCCTCTGGCTCCCAGTGCCACCTCCCTCCCTCAGCCCACTGGGCCCAGGGGTGGCGACAGTGCCCCCTGCAGGGAGCCTGCGCTCTCTCCACACCCTGCCCACACCCTCATTAAGCCCTCCACTAACTAACCACGTTAAATTGGAGGGTGCGTCTATTTCCTGCTAGGGCCTCAACTGGCAACCACTAGGCATCCCTACCTGGAGCCACCGAGGGGCAGGTAAGCAGTCACGGACACACCTCTGGATTGGCAAAAACTGATGAGATTCTTCTGCGTAAGATACGGGTGGCACTCGATCTACAAAGAGAATCGCAGCTTACCAGAGGAGACTGTCTCCTAGCACCCCCGAGAAGAGGGCCTCCCTTCATGTCTGGGCTCCGCTGCTGATGAGCTACATGAGCCCCTCGGGGCCTGAGGGCCTAGGCCGGTGACGTGAAACGGCTGGACTAAGTGACGGCTGAGATGCCGGCCTGCTGTAACCAGGCTTGAGGAACACTTACGTCATCTGGACGCTGGCGCAGCACCCGCTCGGTGAGGTCCCCCAGCCCCGCCCCCTCACCTCCTCTGCAGCACCAGCTCTGTCTGACATCTCATGTGTGGCAGTTACTTGCTATTTTCTATCTGCTGCCACTAGGATGGGAGCTCCTGAAGCAGGGCTTTTGGTCTGATCTTGTCTTGTTCACAGACGTCTCCCCAACATCTAGAAGAAGCCAGCCTTCCAGAAGTTACTCAGTAAATACTTGTCAAGTGAATGAACGAAGCTGGGAGTTGCTTGTGACAAACACACGCTACAGGCAACGCCAACCCAACAGGCCTTAGAGAAAGGTCTCTCCCCATTCACCTGTCACCTGCCTCACTGCTCCCTAAGTCACGATTTTGGACAGACACGAGGGAAAAAGGCCTCCTTCACATGCTCCGCTCCTGCTTGCATTTCCAGTCCGGCCGTGTGGAGATAACAGCTGAACAGCCAGCTCCAGCCGTGAAAGCCACGCGGCTGCTCACAAACTCACCTGGTTGGTCACCGGCTTGAACCTCAGGTTGGGTTTGTTCAACAGCCTCTCAAGCTGCTCGTGGTTGAAGTTGGACACCCCAATGGCTCTCACCAGCCCTGCATCCACCAGCTCCTCCATGGCCTGAAGAGAACTAGGAATGACTTGGGCGTATGGGCTCTGTCTACTCCACTGACAATCCACGTCGCACAGTAGTCTTAAACTGGCTACCCCCACTATTTTTAAATCTTTCACATGAGGCTTCATCGGCATTTCCGCACTCGAGGTCTCCTCCCAGCTCCATCACTTGGTAGCTGGGGCACCTTGGGCATATGACATGACCTCGCTAAGCCTCGATGTCCTCATCAGCAAGACGGGGATGACCTTGTCCAGGCCCCAGGGTCAGTTCTAGGATTCCATCAAATGATACACACAGAGCATTAGCTCAGGGCGGGATCTAGCAAACACTCAACACGCTCCAGCTGCTGCTACTGCTAGTATTCGGAGTAACTGCGGATATGGGGTTTGCAAAGATGTCCAGTGCAGCTTTCTTTGCTCACTTCTCCTTCTACCCTAGAGTATAACCTTCTTAAGCACCATGATGCTTCAGCACTCTCCTAGTCCACCCTCCAGTTAACATTTTAAGGGACTCAAGGGCAGAGCCAGCCAAAGCTTTGCGCTGGTCACAGATCAGCGAGATGGATTGGCCTTCAGCTTCAGAAAGAGCGTGGCTCGAGGCCAGGGTAAGTGACAGTGACAAGTCTCGAGTGGGTGCGGGGCTGGTGACCAAGTCATTGTGCACCAGTTACTGCCTCAAAGCTGCAACAATCACTGGGGACCTCAATCGTGCCACACAAAAGCCCCGAGTTTGACCCAAATCTTTAGGAGAGGCAACATAGTGTGACAGAAAGGGTTGGCCCCTGACACTGGTCCTGACATCTCAGACACCTCTGGAGTCTCTGCTTTGCTGGAGGAGAGGCCAGCCTGGCCTGGTACTCCTCCCTGTCTGTGCTCCCCTCCTCGCCCTGCCTGGAGGACCTCCGCATTCCCCGGGCTGCACCCATCAATCTCACACAAATGGCTCCAGAATCTCATCTTCTGAAACTCAGCAAGTCCCGATTTGAACTCGCTTTCTTCCTGTGTCCCACACTTGCCGTCCTCTACCCTTGTGTTGTTTGCAAGACTGCACACACCTGGTCGCCTGCGCTAGAAGCCGGGGTCAGCAGGAATCCACCTGTCCTCCTCCCACCCCCTCACTTCACTGCCACGCATCTCACACCCATCACCTCCCCTGACTCCCGCTTTACTTCAGGCCTCATCGCTTTTCGTCCGGACTCTGGCAGCAGGCTTGAAACGCAGTGACCCTCCCTCCAGGCTTCTCCCAGCCCCACCCCAAACTTCACCACGCTGCCAGAGTTGTCGTTCTGAAATGTTTACAAAAGAGCTGAAAGGAATCATAAAATATTAGTAGTGGTTACCACTGGGTAATGGAAAAATGGATTTTTAAATTTTTTTTATACCCTTCTATAGTTTCTGTAATGACCATGTGATATTTTTTAACCAAAAAAAATAAACATTTGAGAATAAAAAAGAGGTCTGAATTAGCTATCCCTAAAATAAATGTTTCAAAGATGAAACAAACGAAAGTAAGGAAACCAGACAGCCGTCTGTCGTCTCAGGTCCTCAGCCAGGTGTCCGTTTCCACTTCAGACTGCACACCTGTGTCTCGAGGAGACAACCCAGTGTCTCTGAAACAACAAGCTCAGGATCTCACGGCTCAGCTCACCTCCCACGTGTCCAGGAAGTCCGTGTCGCTGGGTATAACCATGCCTTCTTGGTCCAAGGGCAACTCGTTTCTCCCAGACTGTGAGAACCAGAAGAAAAGAGCTTACTGGGGGCTTGTGGTCACCTGTGAAGAGGAGACGGGGTGGCGGGAGAATCCGGATGTAGGGGAGATGCTGGAGGTGGATCAGCAAGTCCAGGTCAGAGCCATGGCCCTCACACTAAGCCGAGTGCCTTCCCTTCTCCAGGGATGGTGTCACCTGTACAAGACCAAGGGCTGGGTGGACTGGATGGTCAGCAAAGTTCCCGCCAGCCTCGACGTTCACTGCCCACCTTGCACGGACAGGAAAGGGAGACCCTGAACCCTCGCCTGTTACCAGAAAAGCATTTAGCAATTTCAGGTAAAGAATGGGGAAAAGGGTCTTCCTTCACGTCTTAGGAGCCCCCTCCATCAACCTTCTCCCAAGCCCACTGTTGGGATCTTCTTTTCTTACAATTCTCATCACAGTGACAGAGAATGGAGAATTAATACAAAGTGCCCGGGAGAGTTGGGCAGAGGGACGGCGTGAAAGGGGGACTGAAGTCATCCCTCAGAGCACCTGCAGGTACCGCTTCGCAATCTGCCTTCCTCGCCCACACACGGCTCCGTGTAGCATGTCACAGGGGATGGGGGACGACACATGTTTACTTAACGACACCTACTCCTTAGCTCGAGCAGCAGTGGGGAGAATGTCTAAAACTGCGGGCTGATCCACATCTTAGGGGAATTGTTCATGATAAACCGAAGCAACTGTCTGGCTTCAAATCTGCCTCCCATGTGGACATGATGTTTCTCTCTGCCTCTGCACAAACACCCTCCTGACCTCGCTCCCAACCAGCAGACAGCACAGCAGGTCCACCGGTTCCCACCTGGCGGAAGACGCACTGTCTACACTGCATGAGAATAAGGCCCAAGGAGTCTCAATATTTCTGCATGATGTTTGGATTCCCCTTCTAAGCATTTATGCTTTATTTTGTTAACTCTCAATTTCTCATAAATGGAATTCTATTCGGTAATAGGTTGAGTGATCTGAGGGCTCTTCCTTTTCTATCCCCCAGGCATCCGCCAGAAGATGCGGGCCTGGCAGAGCAACGGGCATCTGACCTGAGCACCTGCTTCTGGGCCCCGATAATCTTACTCAATCTTTCTGCACCTCAGTTTCATCATCTGTACGTTGGGGATATTAACAGTTCCCACTTTAGAGAACCATCGTAAGGACTGAATGAGTTCACATGTGTAAAGTGCCTAAAACAGGACCTGGTTCATCGTTAAGATAACACTAAGAGCTGACAGTAAGTGCGACCCAGCTGTTATCATTATTTTAAGCATTATTCTCTGAGTGCACTGGATTTCAAGGATACAGAAATAATTTCTGAACTATTCTCTCTTGTTCTGCTCCCTGGGTGTCTCTGTTCTCTATGGATGTGCCGGATGCACAGTGCCACATCCTTTTGTGACGCTAAATACAAAGCCTTCACAGAGAGCTGCGCCAGAATGAAGCAGGTTCTGTTGGTGCACCAGTAGATCCTCCGACAGGTGCACCCACGGGAGGTGCCCAAGGGGCACTCGCCCACTCCGACGTGGGACGAATCCTTCCCAGGACTGCCATGCTCCCCGATGCCACCTGTGTGACTGTGTCCTCAGCCAGAGAGGCTGTCATCTCAGTCTGGGGCAGGTGCGCAGGGACATGCTGGCCAAGACCAACATGAGATTGAGGCTGGGAAGCTGCTGAGCAGGGTTTAGAGAGAAAGGGGATGTGCGGAGCAATCAAGTAAAGAGAATAAAACCAAGTGGAGAAATCATCCACCGCCAGGTCGAGTGGACCTGCTGCCAGTGAACAAGCGAATGTCTCCCAGATGGCGAAGGAGCAGCCACTCCCCAAAGAGAACAGGCCCAACAAGGAAAGACGGAGCCAAGGAATTCACTTAGCCTGGGAGGTGACACGGCAGCCGCTCGGAGCAGCAGTATTTCCCGTCTCATATCTGCTCTCACCTGAAGACCTCTAGGCAAACCACTGCTCTCTCTGCTTGGAGAAGAAATGACTGGTTTGGAACAAAGAACCACAGTGTGTCAGAACTGTGGGGGCCTCAGAGGTCCGCATGTCCAAGCCTGCCCTGAGCTGAGGCCCAGAGATAACTGAATGTGTGTGTGAGGCCGACGCAGCCCGAGAACCCACACGCCCTGGCTGCTGGCCCAAGCTCGTCCCACAACCAGATGGGGTGTGACTGGGAAAGGAGGCGCTGCCAGCAGGGTATCTCACCATCTCCCGAACGGTACCTGGAAACCCATGGGCCAGTGCATGAGGTAGAGGTCCAAGTAGCTCAGCTTCAAGGCCCTGAGACTCCGGGTGCATGCTGCTTCCACCAGGGACTTCTCATGGCAGGTGCACCAGAGCTAAGAGGAGAGGGAGCAAGCACTGACACACGGGGCCACAGAGCCAGTGTCAACACGACATCTGCCACTGGGGCCCACAAGTCTGGGATCCGGAGGAGGAACAGCCTCCAAGACTACATGGAACAGACACACTAGAGCAATGGCATCATCCTCAGAGGGTTCCGGGACCCCTCAGGGAGGGATCTCCAAAGCTGGGCTCCTTTGGGCTGATTGCTCCAAAAGGGAGTTGGAGACCCCGTGAAATATTTGACAGGAGGGCCGTCTGGTGGTTTGGATCCACTGGGAGCCCCACCCAAAAAACAATGCCTGCGGGCAGAAAGGATATGAGGAAAAGTCAGAAGAATTTCTACATCGTGTTTCTCACTTAAATGCACTCTATGTTAAAGGTCCTCTGCTCCTAAGGCCTCACAATCGTGCAGGATAAGAAGTTAGAGAAGTTAACATACACCGCCTTATCCTTGTTAGACATCTCCATCCACTCCCTCTTTAAGGAGAAAATCTGTCATTTGCTTTTCCCCTCATTTAGTATTAACTGTGACAGAAACTAATCTGAAGGCCTATCACAGCAAGAAGAAAAAACAAAAATAAATAAGTAAAAGAAAGACGATTAGAAGATGTAAAAACAAACTACAAACCCAGTGGATTAACAAAAGTGAGAAAAACTGCAAGTAAATACATCACAGTGTAAACAACAGTACTCTCCGGATGGGGAGGATATAAGTGATTTATTTTTTTTAATTGTATTTCCCTGACTTTTGCAAACTTCAAGCACACTGAGCACACACTTCCACTGCTGGCTGTGATGCACTCAGGAGCAACCCATCCCCAGACTGGCTGCCAGACTTAGGAATCTCCAGTCACCCATCTCCCCTACCTCGACAGTCAGAAGGGATTCCCGCTCCTCTGCCACGTTCACAGCCAGGCCTCTCCACTACCAGCCCTGCACTCTAGCTTTAGACAGCACTGAGGAGTTACAGAAATTATCTTTTTTTTTTTTTTTTCCGTTTAAAGATTGGCCCTGAGCTGACATCTGCTGCCAATCTTTTTGTGTTTCTTCTCCCCAAAGCCCCCCAGCACATAGCTGTATATTCTAGTCGTAGGTTCTTCTACCTCTGCTATGTGGGACCCACCTCAGAGTGGCCTGATGAGCAGTGCTAGGTCTGCGCTCAGGATCTAACCAGTGAAACCCTGGGCCGTGGAAGCAGAGTGCGCGAACTTAACCACTTGGCCACGGAGCAGCCCCCAGAAATTATCTTAAAGTAATACAGAAAAGCAAATCTATGACAGAAACAACAGTGAATCTTGCAATTATAGAAATTTAAATCACTCGGGAGACTACTGAGATCCAGAGTCTCGTTTTACATGACGAAGCTTGGCCCCTGAGCCATCCAGTGACTGACCCAGTCTCTCACAGCCCGTGACCTACAGCTGGAATGTGAACCCATGACTCCTGGCCTAACATTCTGCTTTAAAGTCAAAAGCAAAGGAATTCTTTAATTCTCCACTATCTCAGTCTACGCCGGCATTTCTTATAGGGCCCGCCTCCTAACTGGCCTTTACAGCCACTATTCTTCTCTATCGTTTCCCACTGTGCTAGTTCAGGCTGTCATCATCTCTCACCACACTGCCGTTAATGTCTCCTGCCTCCTGTTCAAATGCATGCTTCTTTCAGCTGCTACAATCTCCTGCCTACAATACAAGTCTCGCTTATACAGAATATAAGTCCCCTATTTAATAACCTCCAACGGTCCTCCTCTCTCTATGCGAAAAGACTAAGCTCCTTAGATGGCATCCAGGCCTTCCATGATCTGGCCGGTCCACTCCGCCAGCCTCGCTTCTCATTGCTCTCTGCTGCCTAACAGTTTTCGATCCAGGAACGCCAAGCTTCTTCTAGGCCCCTGAACCAACTGCGCTGTGCGTGCCTTGTGCCTTTGCTCGAGCCATCCCCTCTGCTTGTCACGCTGTCTCCGACACCTTCACCTGCACCACTCCCAGCACATGCATGAAGCTACAGACGTTCTTGTCAGGTCTGGTCCAAGTACGAATGGAGTCATCAGCTCCTCTGAGGAGACCAGAGAGCCTCCATGCGCTGTTTCAGCGACCTGCTACCCAAGCCCCGAGTAGTCCATGGGCATTCCTACCTTACTGACAATGAACAGGTCCTCCCGCTTTACCACGCCCTCCTTGACCTTGAGCTGGATCCCCACTCCAATCTCAGTCTCGTTGTGGTAGAAGGAGGCGCAGTCGAAGTGTCGGTAGCCGGCGTCAATGGCCACCTTCACGGCATTCGTCACGTCCCCCGGAGCCTCCTGCCACATGAACAAGACAGAAGTCACTCAATTTCTCCTTCTCTTTCTAGAATGTAGAGTCAACGATACACAAAAAATGAAGTCATTGAGTCGGTACTGCTGTCAGTCAGTCCTAACATTGGGGCAAGTCAGAGTCAGACAGGATTTATAGATAATCTAAGTTCCAACTCCTTTACTTACTTGGGGAAAACACCACAGGTATTTTTCGTGCCTGCAAGTAACCGAGCTAGAGGCTATGCTTCCTGAATGAACGAAGGAATCAATAAGCGCAGGATGAATAATAATAACAACTGAGACACAAGGAGGTAGAGACTCACCTCCACCCACAAAGACCACAAGTCCAAGTGTAAAGGTCAAGCGGTGTGTCCTCTCACAAAGATAATCCATCACACAGAGCATCTGCCCAAACCCACAGGCACAGTGTGGGTTCCATCGGGAAAGCGGAAGTTCAGAGAAGAAGCAGCTCCCTGTAGACATGGTGCTCAAGCAACAAGGGCTGGAACTAGAGGGAAAAGCGTGGCAAAGGCTCACGACACCATGTGACCGAACACTCCCAGAGGGTGTCATAGCTCACAAAGCACTTTCACACTTGAACTGCACAGGGAGCCCATGAGATGTAACAGTATAATGATCTTCATTTATTAAGCAACAGATTCAGAACGGTTGAAAGCTAATGAACCAAGTATCCATCTTAAATTAGAAAAAGAACCACCAAGAAATGAGAAGGAAAGAGAAAATGAAAATAAGAATGAGGGCCCCTGGGGCTGGCTCTGTGTCCGAGTGGTTAAGTTCGCATGCTCCACTGCGGCGGTCCAGGGTTCAGATCCTGGGCGTAGACATGCCACCGCTCGCCAGGCCACATTGAGGCGGCATCCCACATCCCACAACTGGAAGGACCTGCAACTAGGATATACAACTATGTACAGGGGGAGTTTGGGGAGATAAAGCAGAAAAAAAAAAAAAAGAACGAGGGCCCGGCCCTGTGGCCTAGTGGTTCAGTTTGGCACGCTTTGCTTCGGCAGCCCTGGGTTTGCCGGTTCAGATCTTGGGCACAGATCTACACCACTTGTCAGCCATGCTGTGACAATGACCTACAAACAAAGTAGAGGAAGAGGGGCCAGCCCTGTGGCTGAATATTTAAGTTCACGTGCTCCGCTTCAGCAGCCCAGGGTTTCACCAGTTTGGATCCTGGGCACAGACATGGCACCGCTCATCAGGCCATGCTGAGGTGGCGTCCCACATAGCACAACCAGAGGCATTCACAGCTAGGATATACAACTATGTACTGCAGGGCTTTGGGGAGAAGAAAAAAAAAAGAAGATCAGCCACAGTTGTTAGCTCAGGTGCCAATCTTTGGGAAAAAAAAAATTTCATTTAAAATAATTATTAAAAAAAAAAGGAGAGGAAGACTGGCACAGATGCTAGTTCAGGGCGAATAGTCCTCACAAAAAAATAAATAAATAAGAATGAACATCAAATAAAGATATGCTAGAGAAAATCAACAAAGCCAGAGTTCACTTCTTTGAAAAACCTTAATAAAGTAGACAAACTTCTGACAAGACTGAGAAGACCTTTTTTCCTTTTCATGACATGAATGAAAACCAGCACATAAAGGTAAGAGATTTAAAATCTAAGAAAATATTATCAATAACTATAAGCCAACAATTTAGAACAATGAAACAAAGTGAAAAAATTCATAGGAAAGCTTAAGAAGAAATAAAAGCTGAACTGTCCTATAATTATTTAAAAAGTGAAGCAATTAGTTAAACACACACACAGTTCTATAAAACTTTCAAGAAAGAAATCATCCCAATTTAACATAAAACCTTTCAGAGAAAACAAAGAGAGGAAATACTCCCAACTCCTTCTACCAAGCCAGCATAACCCTGAAATCGAAAGCAGACAAAAATATTGAAAGGAAAGTTACACATTCATTTCACTTATGAATATAATTGTAAAACTCCTAAGTAAAATAATAACAAATTGGATGCAATAATACATATGGAAAAATAATATACCCACCCACATTGAGTTATCTTGGATAGCCAAGGATGGCGTGATATTAGAAAATCCACAATAATTCACCACATTAGTAGATTAAAAGAGAAAAAAAATTAAAAAACAAGAAAATCATCTCAATCGCTGTTGGCTAAGATTCAACACCCATTCATGATTTAAACTCTCAATAAATTAGGAAAGAAGGAAACTCTTTAACCTGATAAAGAATATCCATGTTTAAAACAACAGCAATGACAAAATCAAGAATAAAAACAAACAAACCAAAAGACCTAGGGCAAACATCATCCTAATCCTGGACACAGCAGAAGCATTCCCTTTAAAATCCGGAACAAAGCAAGAAGGGCCCCTGCAGTGGAGGTCCTAGCCAGAACAAGCAGCTCAGAAAAAGCAATCTGAGACTTCAGGATTGGAAAAAAGGAAATGAAACTATCATTACTTGCAGATGCATAAGATCATGTATGTAGAAAACCCAAAAGCATCTATAGGCAAGTTAAAACAATAGTATCGTTTAGCAAAGTGGCTGGAAATTTGATGAGCATACCAAAGACGACTGTTTTTCTATGCACCAACAGCAAACAAGTTGAAAACATAATTTCAGAGAAGTGTCACTTCCAATAGCATAACAGACCATCAAGCACCCAGGAATACATCCAACAAACGAAGTAGGTGTTCTCTAGAGGAAAAACCATATGAAGAGATAATTAGTGACGGAATATATTTAGGACAATTTATTAACAGAGAAATATACCATGCTTGTAGAAAGACAGATTTAATGTCATAAAGATGTCAATTCCCCAAGTTGACCTATAGATTTAACGCGATTCTACAGGCCCAGTCAGAGCTCCATCTCCACCTCTCAAATCTGGGCGGTCCTTGTGTTTTCCTTGGACCAAGAGAATGCAGCAGAGGGGCGGGTTCGAAACTCAGGCCTCAGGACGCCTCGCGCGCTCCACCTAGTCCCCCTTGCTCTCTTCTGCCTCGGCCGTTACCATGGGAATATTCCCAGACCAGCCTGCTTGAGGAGAAGAGGCAAGTGCAGGCAAGCGGGGGAGTAGCCACAACGGTCCCAAGTGACACCTGACAAACCCCAGACGTGTGAGAGAGTCGGGCCAAGACCCACACAGCTGCCCAGCTGACCGCCTAGTGCAGGGGTAACGAACCACACGGTGTTGTAAAGCCACCAAGTTTTTGTGGTTGGTTGTTGATGTAGCTATCTCTTGGGCAAGAGACAGCTAATGGTAGATTTGTGATGTGACATCATCCAAAGTAACTAAATAAAACAAGCCTTTGCATGGATCAGGGAAGGGTGATCGCAATTAATCCAATTCTATGCACCTGAGGTCTAACAATAACCACAAATGAACATCTCAGCCCCTTCAGAACAGTTCTCACAGCTTTTCCTTACCCTGTGTACAAGAACACAGGTGTGGACTCGCACACTGAGCTGTGTGCAGACGACACAGCAGACAAAGGACAGAATTAAAGTTAGGCAAGAAATTCAAAACACTTAAACCCACCCAGTGTTTACGGAACAGCTGCCTACTGTATGTCTTTGGCTAGATGCTGAGAACCACAAGGAATAAAATTACATCCTTGGCCTCTAACAGTTGACAAGTGGATAGAAGAAATAACTGAAATAATAATTGGATGAGCAGGGGTTGGTCATTCTAATTCCTACTCATCCAATAACCTCCTAAGTGACTTCTTAAATGAACATCTTTTTATTAAAGACTAAGTTAAGGGGCTGGCCCCATGGCCAAGTGGTTAAGTTCACGTGCTGCACTGCAGGCGGCCCAATGTTTTGTTGGTTCGAATCCTGGGCACGGACATGGCACTGCCCATCAAACCACGCTGAGGCAGCGTCCCACATGCCACAACTAGAAGGACCCACAATGAAGAATACACAACTATGTACTGGGGGGCTTTGGGGAGAAAAAGGAAAACAATAAAATCTTTAAAAAAGAAGACTAAATTAAAAAAAAAAAAGCACATGTGAAAGGCTTTTTAGTTAGTGCTGTGTCTTAATCGCTGACAAGAATTAGAAAGTCCCAAGCAGAGAAAGTTCCAGCGTGATCTCACTATCGTGTTTTTGCACAGGGAAGGAGATAAAGTTTCAAAGTTCCTTTTTTACAACCCAGTTGGCAATGTCAGCGCTTCCTTATCCTTTCAATCCAGATAACATTTTCTCATCTTCCAGGCTGGCTGCTGTTCTGATCTAGTTAGGTGACTGTCAATCTTTCTGCCCTTACCCAAGCCTCACAACCTTTTCTTCCGGGCTTTCCCAAACATTCTTTCTGAATAATTATGATTTGGCCTTGTGGGGACCTGGAATTGGCCACCCCAAGATATGTCTCTTTGGCATCAGGATTATTTGAGGCTGATTGCTTTTGATAAACTGGGACAGGGAAGGAGGAATGGAACTTGCCCTTTGTTAGGACACATTTACGTTTGTAAAGTAAATTTCTATCTGTAAAAGGTGCCTCCCCCTCTGTACCAAGAAGAAGAAAGGCGATGACCTTCTCTCTAAAAACTCTTAATCAATAAAAGGCAAGGACTTGAATCTGTATTTTATTGTGCTAGTCTGGTAACCTCCTCTAACTAACTTCCCTCCCCCTCCCAACTTTGGCATTTCTTTAAGGATTAAGCATCTTTCTTTAGGCTAGGAACTGATTGCTGAGCTCACCTGTGACAGCCCAGCTCCACACAATCGACTTGCCTCCCGCTACGCCCTCTGAGACAGCAGACCCACTACCTGCTGTGTCCATCAAGCACTGTGCCGACAGGGCAATCTTGTGACTATTGTGGGAGGGACATTTCAATCACATGTGAAACACCCTGTTTGTGGGTATATAACCACTATGTGTACCCCACTTCTTCGGTGCCCTTTCTTCCTTCGGGAAGAAAGGCCCCGGGCCATGGTTCCTCATAAAGCTTTGTTTAATTTTCTCTTGCTATTCTGTCTCATGTGAATTTAATTCGTTCTCCAGCCAGACGAACCCACATTGGGAAGAGGAAATGTCCTGCTCCCCTACAGCCTCCATATGAAAATACCACAGGGAGACCTCCATTTTCAGAAAATCTATCTAAAAAGTCCATCTTTCAAACACAAAGGAGGAGGCCCAGAGGGAGGTACGGGCGACTAGCTGAGCCGGGTCAAGGCTGCAGCAGGGGTCCCTGCGGGTGTCCGCGTGGGTGGCCCCGCAGGTGGCCCCTCCGCGTCAGAGCGCATGCGGAAAGGAAAGGCGCCGGCCCTCCTCGATTCGGAGGCCCGCTCACCTTCCAGGTGCCCAATCCCAGGATAGGGATCTTCTCTACCGTCTCCATGCTTCAGGACGTCTGCGGCAGCCCCACGGCTCCAGAGGGACGCCCCCACAGCTGACGCCCGGATTGGATGGGGGCGCCCATGCGCCGGTTAACTGTAGCCGGTGGGCCCACCCACATCCTTGGAGGAGGAAGGTCGGAGGTCGGGGAGTGGATGTGCGCACGCGCCAGGCGTTGCTACCCAGGCAGGACCAGGGCGGGCACCGGGTCTCCCAGCAGGACGCCCGGGGAGCACAGCATCTGGAGGGGAGAGATGTCGGACTGACGGGCTGGGGTCCCGAAGTTCCCAGGGTCGGCTGGGCCGGGCCGTCCCCAGGGCGCCCGGGACGAGGGTGAGACCCCAACACCCACTGCATGGGGAGAGAGCTGATTCCTCCTCTAGAAATTGACGTGCTTGGGGCGGGGACCCCGAGGGTCCCACAGGCTCGTGGAAGAGCTTGTTGGCCTTGGTTCTCCATCGCTAGCCCTCTGTGCTGAGTCTAGTAAATGCTTTGCACGCCCTGCGGTCTCTGGGAACAAAGGGCAGCCTGGGGGCCTGGGGCGGAGGACCTGGGTATTGCGGAACATGGCAGAACACTGGACTGCTCTTGGTGGGACCAGGGACCGGATCACCCTGCAGGAGCCTGGGGTCCTCAGTTGGAAGTGAACGGAGTCATTGCCCTAGCTGGGGTGTGGAGGCCTCGTGAATGATCTGGACACCCCAGGATGGTGTATGGAAACTGGGGGACATGGAGGATCCGAGGTCCTCATCCCCCCTGGAGCCCGCAAGTCCTGCTCCTTTGCCCCCTGGGGCCTGGGAACCCCACTGCCTTGATGACTCCCAAACAAAGGTGTGTTTTAGTTTCGGGTTTCCTGCCTGTGCCTGCAGTGCTGACGCTGACCACCAGGGGGCGGCTGTGCCCACTGTGCTCAACAGAGCAACTGGAGCCTGGAAGGGATGCCTAGAGGTCCCTCTGGGCCTCCCCCTGTCTCCGACCCAACATGCACCTTTTGTTACTAGCATCCATGCCCACAGTGTGAGCTGCTCAGATGCGAGAGGAGACTCTGAGATCTTCTCATTCAGCAACTGTTTCCCCAGCACCCGCCCTGAGCAGGGGCCTCCTTAGGCCAGGGGGCGGTGCGGAAAGGACCAACATGGTGGCTGCCCTCCAAGAGCTCACAGCCTGGAGGGGGAGGTGGACAAAACCACGAAAGCAAATCCACGTGAAAGAGAAGAGCAGGTGCTGTAGGGAAACGAAGCAGCGTGCTAGAGGGAGGGGAGGCCCCGGGTTGGGGCTGAAAGGCCTCCATGGGGACGTTTATTCTCTAACCAGCCAGCCCTGCACAAGGTTGAGAACAGCGTGCCAGCTGGAAGCCCAAAGGGGCAGAGATTCTGCGGCAGAAGAGACTTGGGCCAGAGACGAGCTGAGAAAGGAGCCGATGTGTCTAGAGTGAGCTTGGAAGGAGAGGAGGGCAGGGGCAGACCCTGGGGCCTGGAAGAAAGTGCTAGTTATCTATTGCTGTGTGACAACATTACCCAAACTTAGCACTTACAGGAACAGACATTTATTATCTCACAATTCTGTGATCAGGATCCAGGCTCTGCTCAGCTGGGAGCGTCTGCCTCAAGGCCTCCCAGGAGGCTGGGGCTGCACTCTCACCTGAGCCTCCACGGGGGCAGGATGCGCTTTTGAGCTCATTGACGAGTTACTGTGGACCCACAGTCCTCAGTTCTTTTCAGTCAGCTGATCGTTGATCAGAGCCCTCTCTTGATTCTTTGCAGTGGGAACCCAGGAGCTGGGGGGATAAGCACAGGAAAGCAATCAAGACAGAAGTTCAGACTCTTTGTAAATCCTCTTGGAGGTGATAGCCATTACTTTTGTCATATTCTATTGGTTAGAAGCCAGTTACTGAGTTGAATCCACCCTCAAGGAAGGGATTACACAAGCACATGTGGACCAGGAGACAGAGGTCTCTGGGGGCCATTGTGGCTGCCCACCACATAGGCCGAGATGAGTCTCTTGGGCCTGATTCTGAATATGAGATGTCATTGGAAGTTTGATGCCAGAGGAGGATAATATCTGAATTTCATTTCATTTCAACCCTCCCATGGGATAGACAGACTAGGAAATGAGGCCAAGAGGGACAGTGACTTTCACGAGATCACAGACCAGAACCCAGGCCTGTTTTGAGTTGTATCCTGTGCTACGTCCCCCTCCTTTTTGTCGTTCTCCCATCTCTAAGTTTGTGTATTAACCATATATATCACCCTACGAGTTTCATAGGTCTTCTCTCTCATATGCCTGATGACATCCTTAGGAAGTAAATGCTAGAATGGTCCCCGTGGTGCAGACAGGGAGACTGGGAGGCCGTGTGTGTGTGTGTGTGTGTGTGTGTGTGTGTTGCAGGGGAACATGAGGCACCCCGTGTGGGATCAGGTGGTTGGGGATTACAAACACAGGGCTTTGCCCTTGAGTGGCCACATCCCGATCCCAAGGAGTGGGGGCTGCTCCCTTCCTCTGCCTCCACCCATCAGCCCCTACCCCTGGCCACTTGCAAAATTACTTTAATGCACGTGTGGAAATATCTGAGAAAATTCTCTATATACTGCTTTCTCTTCACGTTACGGCCATGGGTATTTTTGCGTTTTGCTACTGTTCATATTGTTGGCCCGTCCCTCCTTTGTCCTGCCTCAGCATCAGAATCAGTCGGCCCTGAACCTGGGTGAGACTTGCAGGCTGGAGACCGTGAAGGCAGGCCGGCTGGAGAAGCTGGTGGAGCACCAGGTGCCTGCCCTCCAGAGCAGAAGCGCCTGTGTCCTCACCTGCCCGTCCACCTACTGCAACCTCGCCAGCACCCAGCACGTCATGGTTTGCTCTTCAAAAGGTAGGTGTTTCCCCCCTCTACAGCACAGTGGTCACTCAGGCACCTCCTAGCTGTGTGTCTTGGGATTGTCACTTCCCCTCTCTGATCCTCAGTTTGCTCATGTGAAAACTGGACTGCTAAGAGGACCAAACTCTTAGGTTGTTGCCAGAAGTGAATGGGATATGCCCTGGACAGTGCTGCCCCTGGGCCTGGCCCTGTGGGAAGGGATGCCAAGGGCTGTGGTTGTCCTTATTTATGATTTTCCTCTCCCCCGTGAGGAAGCTCTCTGCCTCAAGCCTCACCTATCGCGTGGCCTTCAGCAAAGTTGTTTCCCATTTGTAAAGGAGGTTTCACATTCTGTGTGGGGGAGCCCATCCTGGGTGTAGCCAGAGCAGGGATCCCTGGGGGCTGGCTGAGGGGCCCCAGGTACACTCAGATGTCTGAGAAGGTTCATTCTGTCAACAGTCTATCTATTAAGTGCACACAGTAGGTACAGGTACTTTTCTAGGCACTTAGCCTAGTTTAATGATCGGAGCAGACAAAGCTCCCTGCCCTCTGGGGCTTCCATTCAACTCGAGGAGTCAGCCAGTCCCACCAGACATCAGAGCAGGCAGAAGACACAGGATGTTCAATATGACGCCCTGCTGGCCTCTTTGAGATATGGATTGCTCTGCCCTCATGGTCAGAAGGATGACAGATCCCAGGAACTAGTAAAGAAGTGAGTGGGCTTTGGGTCAAGAGAGAGGGCTCCTGTCTCCACAGTGGGGGACATTTGAGGGCTGAGGCTGGGGTCCTGGGCAGACCCTGGCTTCCATACCTGCTTTGATTCCCACTAGAGGGCCCAGGTCTGGGTCTGCTCCTGCAGGAGAGGAGTCAGAGAGCTGCCTCAGGGAGCAGAGGGGAGGCTGGGGGCTCAGAGCTGGCCCCTGAGAGAATCTATCCCCACCACAGCCCCTCCCAGCCCTGCTCGCCCTCTGCCCTGATCCTGGGGCCCAGGACAGGATGTGTGGGGGGCACCCTGCTCACACATCGGCCTTGCACCTCCATCCCCTGAGCCCAGCTGCACCTGGGGCTGGGGCTGGCTGTGCCTGCCATTCCTGAGAACAGTGTTGGTGGGAAGACGAGCCCCACACATAGCCACAGAGAATAAGGGAGCATGTTGGTGCATGAGCTGCAGGTTGAGGTGCCACGCTGGCCCGTGAAGGCTGGGCAGGACACACTCTGCATGTTCCCTCCTCCTGCACATATTTCTGCAGCACCTACTGTGTACCAGCCAGTGCAATGAATGGAGCAGGTACAGCCCCTGCCTGCCTTTGTGGAATTTGCCTTCCTGTGATGAAAGGGACAGAGAAGTGTGTCAGGCTTCCCTGAGGAAGGGGACAGGGGTCAGACCCTTGATCTGGGCTCCTGCAGTAGACACTCTTTGTAGCCCCTGCCTAGACAGCCAAATGGGGGTACACTGGAGTGGGGCTGGCCTCTGGATGGGTAGGAGCTGGCACAAGAGCCCAGGTACTGCAGGTGTGTGAGCAGGAAAGGCCAGGCCTCTGACTCTGCTGCCCACCTGCCTACCTCCAACACGGTCCGCTCCTTCTGGGCACCTGGCTGGACCAGCATCCAGAGGATTTTTGTCAGCCTGTGGATTTGACTGCCCTAAAGCAGTTTGTGGCTTATGTGCAGCTCACCATGCCTGGCTTGAACCTGGAGCACCGTGCCCACCTTCTCCTGACCCAGCTGGATGACCAGGAGCCCAGTGAGGCAGAGCCCAAGGGTGAGGAGGCCAGGGACGGGTGCATGTGAGCATATGAGGAGGGATCCCTACTGGACCACTGAAGGACGAGCCCCCAGGGGCTGGTGTAGGGCCAGAAGCAAACACTGGCCTCAGACCACCCATCAGGTGGCCTGCAGTCTGGGAAGACTTCCTCTTGTGGGGTCCTGGGCTGCAGCTTCTCTAGAAGGCACTGGGAGGTGTTCTGTCTTTGGAAAGGCACATGGGAAGGCAGTCATGTTGATCTTTTCTCCTCTTGCAGCTCCAGTGCCATCTCCAGAGTGGCACTGGCTCCAGCACCAGCTCCCCGTACAATGTCGAGAGCTGGATCCAGCTGCAGACCTGCAGAAGCAAAGCTTCTCGAGAGTTAGAGGCATTTCCGTCTTTAGATTTGGCCCCACCTCCAGGAGCAGGCCCACAGCTAGAGCTAAGTGCACAGCCGGTCCGAGCAGAAACTCTGGTGCTAGGGCCAGCCTGCATCTCTTACCACCTGTGGGGCTGGAGCTACTCCTGGCATCCCTCAGTGCCAGCTCCGGAGCCACACCCAGCATGGAGCCTGCTTCCTCTCCCCTCTGATGGTATCATTTTTTTAAAATTTATTTTATTGTATTTTTCTCTTTTATATTTTCATTTTTTTAAACATATTAAAATTTAGATTAAATAAAATCTAACCTTTTAATCATTTTAAATCGTTCAAGTCAGAGCCATTAAGTACTTCCCCATGCTGTGCACCCAGCAGTACTATCTAATCGCAGACTACGTTCCTCTCCTGAAAAGGAAAGTCTGTACCCCAAGCTGTCACTTCTCGTCCATCCCTTCCCCACACCCCCAGCAGTGGCTACCCTGTTTTGTCCCTCTGTTTCTTTACCTAGTGTGGATTATTCATATAAATGGAGTCCTAGATGTCGCTTTTTGTGCCCGTCCACATATTTTAAGAGGGGACTAATTAATTTTGGCTTTTTTTTTTAATTTAAAATACTTTTTTATTTAAAACGGAAATCCCAGATGAACCAAAGGTTGTATGTGAAAACTGAAGCCTTTATAAGAAATAGAAATATTCTAAATCTCAGGGTAGAAACCACTCTTCTAAGCGCCACATGAGAGCCAGGAGCCATAAACAGCTGGCCGTTCTGTAGCCAACCCAAAACAAGGAAAATGTCACCAGTGGAAGGACAAACCAAAACTAGGAAAGCATTCCTCAGAACCCAAGGCCACAGAAAGTTTTAACATCCCTGTGGTACCAACAGGTCTCAAAAAGCAGTGTTTTAAAAAGGGAGAAAGAACAAACACATGCAGTTTAAACAAGAAGCAATGTACGTGGCCATAAATGTCAGAAATGCTCCCTCCCTGCTAACGACACATTCAAATGTGAGCACTAGGGAGATGCCATTTGTCACCATCACTTATAGGTTTTGTTTTTTTTTTTTTGAGGAACATTAGCCCTGAGCTAACTGCTGCCAATCCTCCTCTTTTTGCTGAGGAAGACTGGCCCTGAGCTAACATCCGTGCCCATTTTCCTCTACTTTATATGTGGGACGCCTGCCACAGCATGGCTCGCCAAGTGGTGCCATGTCCACACCTGGGATCCGAACCAGTGAACCCTGGGCTACCGAAGCGGAACGTGCGCACTTACCTGCTGCGCCACCGGGCCAGCCCCCACTTGTCTGTTTTTATGTCTGGTGAGACCAGTCCTGGTGAGGAAGCAGGGGCCCCCGGGATGGAAGTGTGAAAGGACTCTGGGAGAAGAGCTCACGGACCCATCAGGTCCCACAGGCCCACCTATAACCCAGCAGTGCTGATCCCAGGAATTTATCCAAAGGAAATTCTTCCACATTTTTCCAAAGATAGAAGACTACTCGTTACAGTCTATACAGACTATTCACCGCAAGGCTATGGTCCTGCTTCTGGCCCTGTCCATGCCTCCCGCCACCTCCTGCTCCATGATCCAGCTTCTGAGGTCGGCAGCCAGGCCCTGCTCCCTGCGACAGGAGGGCATGGCCTGGCTGCTCCTGCCTGCTCCCTCTCCCTCTGGGCACAGAGCCCCTTCCTCTCAGTCAGGAAAACACATCTAGGGCAGCTCAGCAAGTCAAGGGGACAACTCTGAACGTGCTCCATCCAGATGAAATTCTCAGTTGCAATAGCAGAACCCACGTGAGCTTGTGTGAGCAGAGGAGGTCTTTAGGAAGCACAGAGGGGGCTCAGGGAAGCTGCTGGAAGGTCAGGGCATTGGGCTGGGGCTTTGGAAATGGAAAAAGTACTCAAACCACATCTGAGGCTTCACCAGGAGTGACCCCTGCGCCAGCCCCCAGCCCACATATCCAGCACATTCAGCTTCTACGTGGGAGGGGGCTCTGCTCAGTGGGGGAGGGAGAGGCCCTCATCTCCCTCAAAGTTGGGTCAGGTGGAGTCCACTTGGTGTGAGGCTGCTGGGTGAAGCCGCGGTCAGCCACGTCTGCCCAGACATGGAGCTGCCAAGCAGAGAACATTGTCCTCAAAGGGGGAACTCGCCAGGTTCTCCCTGGAGGAAGAAGAGAAGCCCCTGATTGTACAATGAGCAGGTAGATGTGAGCAGAGGGCAGTGAGGTACAGCTGCCATGTGAGGGGGCAGTGCCTCCTAGTGGTTAGGGGCATAGACAGACCCATTGACCTTGGAGAGGTGTTACTATATGAGCCTCAGTTTCCTCCCTGTGAAATGGGGGTATGGCAGCCTCACATCGTACTATGAAGACAAGTTCGATGAGATTGCACCTGGATTGCCCCCTCCCATCATACTAAGAGCTCAGCATCTCCTGGCTCCCATGATGAGGACCGGACACAGGACCCACCTGGAAAGGGTGGCCTGTCCCAGCGAGAGGGACATTCTTGGGTCACAGGTGCACTGTGAACATCTGTAGCTATCCCTCATGTGTGACAAGAGTTGTCAAAGTGCCTGTCCCCTGTGCCCCAAGAATGGGACTCTGGAAAAAGACACAAAGCAGTGATTTGCCAATGGTGTCTCAGCAGTGGTGTCTACAGTGCAGGAGGAAAAATGCACTGGGGGCCCAAGATGCACCATGGAAAATGCCAGGTGGTGACTCCAATTGCTGCTCTCTCTAGATGTGACTTCATTGCTTGAGCAAAATAGCTCATCCCCTCATACCTGACGTGCATCCACTGATCTGGGAAATGCCTTTCCTGTCCTACCTCGGGGTATATCAGCTCTCCAGCCATGTCACAATTTAGTCTGCAGGGATCTTAGCTGTCTTCCCTTCCACAAGACATCACACTGGTCCATCACATTGATGACATTATGGAGACTGGACCCAATGAGGAAGAAGTGGCAACTATCTAGACTCATAGGTAAGACATTTGCACGTCAGAGGTGGGAAATAAGTCCAACAAAATTCAAGGGCCTATACCTAGGTGAAATTTCTAGAGTACCAGTGGTCTGGGGCAAGTTGAGATATCTCTTCCAAGGAGAAAGATACAATATTTCATCTGGCATCTCCTTCAACCAACAAAGGCACAACTCCTAGTGGGCCTCTTCCCATTTTGGAGGCAACATATTCCTCATTTTGGTGCACCACTCCAGCTCATTTATCAAGTGACCTGAAAAGCTGCTAGTTAGAGTGCGGCCCAGAACAAGAGAAGGATCTGCAGCAGGTCGAGGTTTGCTGTGCAAGCTGCTCTGCCACTTGGGCCATATGATCCAGCACAGCCAACAGTGCCTGAAACGTCAGGGGTAGACAGGATGCTGTTTGGAGCCTTTGACAGCCCCTATAGGTGAATCACCACACAGGTCATTTTGAGATTATTTTTTTCTATGGTGTGACATAAGGGTACATCTTCATTCTTTTGCATATGGATATCCAGTTTTCCTGACACCATTTGCCGAAGGAACTGTTCTTTCCCCATTGAGTGGTCTTGGCACCCTTGTCCAAGATCACTTGACCATATACACCAGAGTTTATTTCTAGGCTCTCTATTTTATTCCATTGATCCATTTGTTTGCCTTCATGCCAGTGCCACACAGTTTTGATTGTGGTAGCTTTGTCGTATGTTTTGGAAACTGGAAGGTGGCCCCTAGGATTTTGTTCTTCGTTTTTAAAATTATTTTGGCTATTCAGATTCCCATGAACTTCCACATGAATTTTAGGATGAATTCTATTTCTGCAAAAAATCCTATTGGGACTTCGATAGGGACTGCCCTGGACCTCTAGAACGCTTTGGTATGGACACCTTCGCAACAGCAAGTCTTCCAAGCCACAGACGTGGATATCTTGCCATTTATTTTTGTATTTTTAAAATTTTTTCAGCAATATTTTGCACAAGTCTTTCACCTCCTTGGTTAGGTTTATTTCTAAGTATTTTATTCTCTTTGATACTATTATACATGGAATTGTTTCTTAATGTTCTTTTGTTGTTACTGTATAGAATTGCGTGTTGATTTTGTATCCTGCAACTTGGCTGAATTCTGTTTTAGTTTTGACAGTTTGTGAAACTTTTACAGTTTCCACCTATGAGATGTCATCTGTGTCTCCAATGTGGTTCCTCTTACTCATTTTTACTGTCTAACTGTTCCAGCTAGGACTCCCAGTACTATGTTGAACAGAGGTAATGAGAGTGGGAGTCCTTCACTTGTTCCTGAACTTATGGCAAAAGTTTTCAGGTTCTCACCACTGAGGATGATGTTAGATGTGGGTTTTTCACAAAAGGCCTTTATTAGGTTTAGCTTCCTTTTATTCCTAGTTTGAGTACCTTTATCATGAAAGGGCGTTGAATCTTGTCACATGCTTTTCCTGCATCAGTTGAGATGATCACGTAGTTTTCCCTTCACCCCGTTAATGTCGAGCACTATGGTGTTTAAGCCGTCCTCAGAACGTGCTCTCATGTTCGGCTCCCCTCACTGTTCTTGCAGCATTCATGAGTGTCTGTTTGTGGGAGTCTGCGCTGGGATCTATACTTTCTGTGGCTCCATGTGTCTATCGTTGCACCTCTACCTCACTGCCTTGTCACTGTAGCTTAGTAAACAGTCTGAGTGTCTGGTATTGTGTGTCCTCCAACTTTGTTCTTCGGGACTGTTCTGAGTGTTCTTGGCCCTTTGTATTTCTCTATAAGTTCTGAAATTAGCTCAGCAGTTTCCACAAAGAGATACCTGCTGAGGCATTTCATGGCAATTATATCAAAACTATAAATCAAATTGGGGAGTGCTGACATTTTAATATTATACCAGCATAAAAGATCCTAACCTAAAAAGGAACAGATAACAAGCTGGGAAAAAATATTTGCTACTCAGAATCTCAGGCAAAGGGCCTATCAACCCCTATAGAGATCTTAGAATCTGATAATAAAAAGAGCAGCCATACAATATAAAAATGGAAAAAAAGACATTATCATACACTTCACAAAAACAGAAATATAAATAGCCCTTAAACACATAAAATATGCTTGGTCTCAGTCATGATATGACAAAATTACTAAATGCAAAATATTGCAAGTATACTCTGAAGCTTTGTAGAAATAGGAACTTTATTCTTCATTGGTGGAAATGCAAGTTGCCTTCCACGGAGGCAGTTTGGCCGTATCTATCAAAATTATAAATGTGTTTACCCTTTGATTCAACAATCCCAGTTCAGGGAATTTATACCATGGAAACACCTCTACCTTTGATATATGTATACGGTTATTCATTGCAGCCTTTGTCATATGAGCAAAAGATTGGAAACAACCCAATTTCCTTCATTTGTGACCTAGTTAAATGGATGATGACCACCCATGAGATGAAATATAATGTAGGTGGGAAAAGACAGGAAGAGTATGTGAAGGGAGGGAGCTCTTTACTGATGTGCAAAGCTCCCTCCCTGGCTGTTGGCTCGTAGGGCTGACCCTCACTGTTCTGTCCCTCCCACTTCAAGCTGGCTTTTTTGAGCACCTGGAGACATGGCTTGACTAGTGTGCCACCAATGCCAGGGTGTTCATGCCCACTGGGAGTTAAAGCCCAGGAATCTGGGCCCAGTGTGGACACTGACCAGAAAGGGGACCCTACCCAGTCTCCTGGAAGACATTTCCCAGGTCCCTCGGTGAACTCAAATGCCACTTCTCTGGGTTACCAGTGGGAAGACATCACAGGGAGCTCTTTGTCTGTCTAGTAGGATCAAGACGAACTTCATGGAGGAAGCTAGGAATGGATTTCCTCACATGCCCATTTTAAAGATGGCAAAACTGAGGACCTGTGAAGGGAATGGTCACAGGGGATCACGTGTAGCATGGGTGTTTAGACCAAGGAGCCCACATCCCTCCATCCCCACCTAGGTTGGCAGTTGAGCTGCTGGACAAGGACAGGTGTACGATCTGCTGATCTTGGCACCCGCTCCCAGCTGAGCTTGGACCATTGCCTGTGACCCACACTCCCTCATTTAAGCCCTGCTCCAGTCAGCTCCATGCAAGCATGGGTTGTGCTTTTTCTTGGCTGTATTCCCAAGCCTCTAGAATAGTGCCTAGCACATAGTAGGCACTTACAGATGTACTGAATTAGTGTAATCCTCCCTACAGTCCTATGAGGTAGCTGTTGTTCTTTTACAGATGTGAAACCTGAGACACAAAGGGTTGATTCATTCATTCTTTTATGTATTCAGCACCTGAGTACTGCTCCCTGTAGTGTGCAGGCACCCGGAATATAAATGATGTGAACCCCAGACACCTTCCCTGCTCTCAGAGCTCACACCCTAACAATGGGACAACATCTAACCCACAGCCAGTGAGTGGTGGCTACAAAGCTACAGCCACCCCTAGCACAAGATCTCACACAGCCATGAAGTTGGAGATAGCCCTAGGACCAGCCATGGAATCAGAGACACCTCCAGCTTGAACACTTGGACCAGCTCGAGAGTTACAGACAGCTCTGGTTCTAGCTCCAGACATAAAGCAATACCCATCATCAGTTCTCTCACCAATTCTGGAACCAGCACCAGAATTAGAGTCAGCCCCAGAACTGCAGCCAATTTTAGAACCAGATTTAGCTCCACTGTCGGAGATAGAGGAGCTCCAGCACTGGCACCAGAGCCTATGCCAGTGCCACAGCCAAAGCCAGATGCACCTCTAGCATCCGCCATAGCACCGGCTCCAGTGCTGGAGCTGTCCTTCCCTCCCTAGTGATGACAACTTTTGCTTTAAATTTTCCTTTTCTATTTCATGTACTTATGGTTTATTAGTTTATGTTTTAAAATTTACATACAGTGAAAATTTGCCTTTTAATCACTTTAAGTTTTTCAGTTCGGTGGCATTAAATGAATTCAACATGCTGTGCAACCATCGCCACTGTCTATTTCTGGAATGTTTTTATCGTGCCGAACAGAAATCCTGTACACATTAATGCAGATGCCCGGACTCTGCCAGGCACACCAGGCCTGCTTCTGGCTCTGGAGGATTCCAGAAGCTCTGTTCAGGAGCAGGGGATACGTGGCTCTTTCTGTGTGTGCAGAGTGGGAAACAGTGGCACCAGGAAGGGTCTAATCCCCATACCCCTCAGCCCCTGACCACCACTAATCTCTTTTCTGTTTCTATGCACTTCTTTCTCCCTGGCCCTGGCCCTCTCCTGAGCACAGCTGACCCTCTCTGTCTCTCTCCCCACCAGAGCTGCAGACCCCTAACGCCAACCTGTGCTATGCCATGAACCCCACCACTAACTGTGACTATGTCCTGAAGAAGTGGACTTTCACCAAGGGGGTGAAAGTCAAGCACGGAGCCAGCTCAACCCTCCCTCGCATGAAGTAGACAGGACTCAAGAGTGACAAGGACACCTTTGAATTGGTCCCTACCACTGGCCAGCACAAGGCCGCACCCCCCAGGGTCTGGCTAGTCAAGTAGCTAAGCACTTACAGACTCCAGTGTCCCAGACCAGGTGGGCATCTTCGGCCCAACCTGCCAGCCCAGGCCACCCCCAGAGTTCAGATTCACCCTGAAACTCTCCTGCTGCCAGCCATCATGCCTGCCCTTCCACAAGCTGGACTGGCCTCCCTTTGTCCGCTCACGGCCATAAGTTTCTTCTGCTTTTTGGGAACCAGACAACTTGCTGACACTTGCCAAGGAGCACTGGCAATGGGGACAGCAGGCTGCCCACCTCACGGGGACCACCCTCTGTACATATCTCTCACTGCCTTCCAGAGTGCTGGTCACAGCCACTGGTGCCCACAGGCATGTCTCACTATCCAGCCACAAGGGCACCAACATGGAGCCCAGGACCAGTGGCAGCTCCACCCCTGGTCCTGGGACCACTCAGGTGTGGCCCCCACCTCAGCAGTAGGCATGTGGCTGATGTGTTCAGCGTGCATTCGGTCAGCTCCTCCAGCTCTGAAGTGGAGGTCGTCACCTTGAGCTTTGTCCTGAAGTCCACTGATGACCAAGAAAAGAAGCTGAGTGCCCACCCCTTCTCCCTGGCACTTCCACAGGCCCTCTCTTCCCAATCTGCACCCACAAAATAAGCCAAGCCCCCATTTCTAGAAGCCTCCAAACCTGCACCGTGACATGGGGTGTCTGCAGAGTTCAGGGCCTCTGCTGACCTTGCCATCCCGCTCTGTTCTGGGAGTTGGCCTCCTCACAGTACCCCCAAATCTACGGCATCAGTTCTGCCTCCAGCAGCATCTCCTCCTCTTCAGCTTCCACCATGCCCATGACGGCCACACAGCTAAGAGCACTGTCTCTGGGCTCTGCTAACACAGCTCTTTTGTTTTAGATCCAGCAGGTGACCGATGCTGCTTCATCCCCTCAGCCTAGAGGAACCCAACACCACCACAGACGAGCACGCTGGTGATGTGGACAGGTGGCCCGGCCCCTTGGTCCCTTTGTCTCCTGCCCACTCCCAATTTGCAGTGGTCCCTGACTCCCTGCCTGGCATTCAGAGCCCTCTGTGATCTGGTCCAGAGGCCTTCCCTGGAACCCCACCCCCACTCCCGCCCCAGCCTCCCTAGAGCCTTCCTCACCCAGGCACCCCCTCCAGAGCCCTGGCCCCTCCCAGCCCCAGCCTGCAGTGCCCTCCCCTTCGCCCCATCCTTGATGGACTCACCTCCAAAGATGGGCTCAGAAGCCACTTCCTGGGCTCCTGTGCACAGCACAGCCTTTGAAGTCAGATTGACCTGGGGCCACATCACAACCCTGTGATGGCAAGCTTATTTCGTGACTTCTCAGAGCTTCATTTGGGCTAGGCTTGGTCACTCAGAGCTGAGTGACCTTGAGCACTGGTGCCACCGCTCATCTATAAAGTGGGGTGAACTCACTGAGCGTCCAGGAGAGGCTCCTAATAACAATATCCACCCTCAACCCCTGCTCTGCCTCACTGTGGGGCCACCTCCTCCCAGGGCTCCCTGCAGCCACTCACACCAGTCAGGGCGGCCAGGGACAGGCTGGCCCTCATGTCCCAGGGTCCTGCCAAAGAAGACAGGGAGACGGGGGTGTAGAGGAGGAGGGGGAAGGAGCGGCCTAACCCTCTCCCTGTCCAGACTGTGTCCACTGCTGCTTCCAGAACCCCTGACCCAGCCATCCATCGCACTGACCCCTGGGGTGGAATCTGGGGGCCAGGACAGTAGAGTGGGGGGTATTCTGTGACTCTCATGTCCCAAGTCTCCAGCCCTCCTGGCTGGAGTGGGGTGGCCCAGAGGTCCCAGAGCAGCAGCCTGTGGGGACGTGTGGTACCGACCAGCTGGGCACCCTTGGTGTATTGTGGGTGCTGTCTGTCACTGTGGACAGGAGGTCCCTGTGCCCCGGAGGGACCCCGCCACACTCACCCAAGGGGCAGGAGCCTGGGCAGCATCCACACTGAGCCAGGTTCATGCAGTTCCATGTGCAGCCCCCATGGGACAAATGGGAAACTGAAGCCAGGAGAGGCAGGGACTGGCCCAGGGCCCAGGAGGTGGGCAGAGCCCAGAGGAGAAGGGACGGTTTCGTACTCCTAGGCCAGGGCTCAATCCTCCCATAGGCTTTGCTTTGGGAATGAGAACCCCTAAGATCCTGGGGATCCCTGCCCACTCCTCCCGTGTGGAGCCGTTTCCTCTGGGCATGCCCACACACGCACGCTCCCTCTATCTATCCATCGATATGCCTGGTATGCAGAGAACATTTTTGGAGTGTATGAGAAACTTAGCAGTGTTACCTATGGAATGGAGCAATGAGGAAGAGATCATTTAAAACATTTTGGATATTAGTGGATTATTTTTACAATATATATAATTTTTTAATTTTCAAAAATAGTTCATAAATTGAAGCAATGTGAGAAAAGGCACTTTTATATTTCTTTGAGCAGATCAAAAATGTAGGGCTAATGTATTTTTTATAGAAAGTCATTTTAGAAATAATTATTTTATTATTGATTATTTAGAGACAGATACAGAGAAAACTCACAAATTATAAATCAAGTAGATTACTATTTAGAATGTGCTTCACCAGAGCTTGGGAAATATTTTGTGACTCTGTACAGATGGGTTTATTTATTTAGGGAATACAACTGGGGAAAAATAATTGTATGATAAAGAATTGTGACCTTTTGGTTGAGAATATTTCTTCCAATAACATTCTTCAGTGGTGGTGAGCTGCATGCAGACTTCAGTTTGGGCCTCCTGCCCTCTAGTGGTCATTCCTAAAACCGCAGACAAAGCTGTATTAAGGTCAAATGTTTGAAACTGTTAATACAACCCAGGTCTGTGAATCACGCTCTGAATTTTAAAGACTTGAAGAACCTGAGAAATTTTCTCACTCAGTTTCCTCATTTTAATTTTGTAACATAATCACCAAGTCTAGATTACATACTCCCTTCAGATTACTGACATAAAACTGAATTGCAGTATCTCTTGACTTTAACTTAGAGAGTAAATTATTCAAAGCTACAGTAATTTTCTGTAAAATGTTTACAAATATAGTATAATCTTATAGCTTATAACTACCACATAAAGGTTTTTACAAATAAATAGATAAATGAAACACTTTTAAAAGTACTTACTGTGTTTCCTACTATTAGGCAAGTCATTTATATACTGTACTTTTTATTCCTCAGAACTTCTCCATACACCTTGTGAAGTATATATTGTATCCAGATTTCAGGAGGAAATAAAGTGATACTGAGGGAGGCTGATAAAATTTAGGAAGTGGTACACCCCAGACTTGAAAGACTGAATTTTGTGCCTTACCTTTCCTTCTTCTTTTTAAAATCCATAGTTAATTAATTTTAAATTGATTTAAAATGATTTAACCAGAATAAATTGGTAGTGTTTTAAAGTTTTAACTTGTTAGTTTGTTTACAGCAACACTTGTATCTCATATTTTTTCATATCTAATGTATGTCAGCCTCAAAGACCTAGGTTCTTCTATAAAGTTTAAGAACCAGGCCGCAAGATTTTAGAGAAGGTGAGTTTTTAGAAAGTCTTAAAAAAGAGGTTTTTCATTTTTTAACTGAAGAACTTAGCAGCAGAAACTAGCACTTAGCATCCTTTTCATGGTAGACAGCAACAGACGCTTGTGGGCCAAGAAACATGCACCTTGGGAAAGAGTTACATCCTACAGAACTAAGAGTATGACTTCATATAAAAAGGATCACTAACTTCAAAAAGAGTCTTCATTGCTATGCAACTCCAGACTAAACTTTCTTAAGAGTCCTCTGTCTAAAAGAGCTTCATTAAAATATCCTTTGGGCATTCCTCTGACAGCCAGTTCCAGGTCAGATCACTAAGCTCCTAGGCATCCACAGACAGGTCACCCTGGTCATGCTAGCCAGCAACGACATTTCCTCTCGTGAATTTCTATGACATCTGGTTTATGCTGCTTCTACGGTATTGTCTTTACACATAGGAAAAATGAGATAACTCCCAAGAACTAAAGAAAAAGAATCATCCTACAAGAGTTAAGCACATAAAACCCATCCGTAATGGACAAGGTGAGCTGTTTGTAAAAGAACCAGAGACGTGTCTGGAAATCTGTGACTCCCCACAGAATCAAGCGACTGGAGTGAAGCCTCGGGGAGGCAGATCAGAGGCTCAGCTATAAACAGGAAGCTCAAATCTAGAGCCACTCGTACCATATCCTGTGTGAAAAGTGTGTAAAAATATTCATGTGACTGTTTTGATGTTAATTTAATAATAATAGCTATGTGAAATACTTAAAATCCAATGGTTCTCAGTATTAATTCAAGCAGTTTTCACACCCACCCCCAGGAGACGGGGTTCTTGTTAACCAGACAGTCATGATAAATAAACTGAGACATGGACAAGTTCACTAACTTCCAGGATCCCAGTCTACAAGTGATGGAGCAGGACTCACTCCTGGGTTCTACAGTCAGCACACACAAACACCCACTATCCTGTCTCATTTAAGATAGTCTACCCTTGTGATGGTCAATTGTGTGTGAATTTGACTGGTCCACGGGTGCCCAGATATCTGGTCACACATTACTCTGGGTGTCTCTATAAGGGTGTTTCTGGATGAGATTAACATTTTAATTGGTAGAGTAAAGCAGATTGTCCTCCCCAGTGTGGACAGGTCTCATCCTTCTGAAGGCCTGAATAGAACAATAAGGCTGACTCACTACTGAGTAGGAAGGAATTCCTCCTGCCCGATGGCCTCTGAGCTGGGACCCTGGTCCTCTCCTGCTTTCAGACTTGGACTCAGACTGGAATTTACACTATCAGCTCTCCCGAGTCTCTACAGCTCGTTGACTGTTGACGTTGGGGTTTCTCACCCTCCATAATCATGTAAACCAATTCCTTATAATAAAAATTAAATATATGTGTGTGTGCATATATATATATATATATATGCGCACACACACATACATATATATATATATATATATAGACTGGGAGAACCCAGACTCATACAGGTTTTTGTCCCGAAAACGGGGATACTATATATATAAAAATACATATATACACATACACATACATAAACACACACATATGAAACCTTTATAGACTATAAGCTCCCACCAACGTAGAAATGCATGTTAGCTTTCCACTGTATATCCAGCACTTGTTAAAATTCCTACTGAAATATAGGCTTCCTAAATTAAGTACGTGTTTCTTGGAGAAGTGTCCAGATAGCAAGGATCTGCCCTTATTCTTTTCACACGGCGCTGTCTGGGAAAGAAAGGGACCAGATCTCGAGGAAGAGGAAGCATTTGTTCCCTTAGTTATCAGTCACTTACTGTGAATGTAGCATGTACTGTGAAACAGATCTTGTGCTGGGTGAAAGAACACAGAGATAAAATACACAATTCCTGCCCTCACGGGCCTCACACTTTTCAGAACGACAAGTAAAATCCACGTGGATAAAATGCTAACTAACAGGGTGACTTCTGTATTAACCTTAAACGGGCATGGACCTAACAACGAAGCTTCAAAATATATGAACCGAAAGCTGATAGAAATGAAAAGGGAAACAGATCCACAATGGCGGCTGCAGGTTTCAATCCGCGGCTCGGTAATCACAGAATGAGTAGGCAGAAAACCAGTCAAGATAGAAAAGATCTGAACGACTCTATCCACCAACGGGACATTACTGGCAGGTATAGAGCACACGCACATGCTTTTCAGGAGCACTTGGAACATTCGCCAAGAGGGACCGTATTCTGGGGCGCAGCATGAGTTTGGGAATGTGTACCCTGGACCGAAATCCTGCGGCCAGGTTTGCACTCCTCCTAGCCGCAAAGCCTCTCCTCTCGGGGGGAGGGGGCAGGCGGAGAGGACTCGGCAGGGACAAGGTCGCATTCGGGGGTGCCAGGCAACCACTGTTTGCAATTACACGCACCTGCGCTCAACAGCGTCAGAGGGCGTGAGGGGAGTGGAAGGATCCGAGAGACCTGGAGCCGTAACGGAGAGGGGTCGACTCCCGCAGAGACCGTGGGGAGGAGGGGAGGCGCGTCAGCCAGGAATCGCCCCGGCCGTCCAGCACGGCTAACAGGATGGATGACGATTCCGTTCCCCAATAATAAAAAGGAATGGCAGGCCCCTCCATTCCTCCCTTCCTACAAAAGGAATGATCGCTCTAGCTCGTCTTCCTTCTCCAGTCCCGCCCTTTCACCTACCCGCTCCGGAGCCGAAAATCACGCGCTAAGAGCGCCGCCATGTTCCGAGGAGCGGAAGTAGATTTCGCGGAGAGCCGTAAAGCGCGCCTCCCTTCCGGTTAACGACACCCGCACCGACCATCACTGTCGGCCCGCCTCCGGTAAGAGCGTCTCCGGGACCCTCGCGAATTCAATTTTTTTCCTTCTTCCGCGCCGTTCTCTGTCGTTTCGCCCACTTCGCCTTGGATCATGTTCAAGAAATTCGATGAGAAAGAAAACGTGTCCAACTGCATCCAGTTGAAAACCTCCGTTATCAAGGGCATCAAGAACCAGCTGGTGGAGCAGTTCCCAGGCGTGGAGCCCTGGCTGCATCAGATCATGCCCAAGAAGGACCCGGTCAAGATCGTGCGGTGCCACGAGCACATAGAGATCCTGACCGTCAACGGGGAGCTGCTGTTCTTCAGACAGAGAGAGGGGCCTTTCTATCCGACTCTGAGGCTGCTCCACAAGTACCCCTTCATCCTGCCGCGCCAGCAGGTGGATAAGGGCGCCATCAAGTTCGTGCTCAGCGGCGCCAACATCATGTGTCCCGGCCTGACCTCCCCCGGGGCTCAGCTCTACCCCGCTGCGGAAGACACGGTGGTCGCGATCATGGCGGAGGGCAAGCAGCACGCCCTGTGTGTGGGCGTCATGAAGATGTCTGCAGAAGACATCGGAAAGGTCAACAAAGGCATCGGCATTGAAAACATCCACTATTTAAATGATGGGCTGTGGCATATGAAGACGTATAAATGAGCCTGCCAAGGAGTGCGCTTGGGCTGGAGATGGACCTGAGCCCCCTAAAGGAATGCGCTTGGGCTCCAGACGGACCTGAGCCTCCCAGGGAATGCGCTTGGACTCAATATGGACTCTCTGCTGTATCTGTGTCTGTGTCTGTGTGTGACAGCATGAAGGCACTACTTCTGTGGTTATGCTGAATAAATTCAACAGATGCTAAAAAAATAAATAAAAGACAAAGTAAAGATTTGGCACAAGCGCATATGTCGGTGTATCTGTGTCATTGTGTGCATATGAGTGCGTGTGTGAGTATATATGCCTGTGTGTTTCTGTGGGTGTGTATTTGCAGAGGGGTGATTAGTTTAGATTTGCTGTCTCTTCTGTCCAAGCAGATATCAATTCAAACGCAAGTGAATTACCTCTCGTAGAAGCATAGATTCCAAAATCAAGAGGATACGGTTGTTAGATAGACCCAAAGTTGTGAGTGAAGAGATGGGAGGAGGAGAATGGCTGGAGGGGGGCCCTGAACAACTGTATAAATATGAACATTTAAGGGATGAGCAGAGGATGTGAAGCGTCAGTAGTTGTACTAGAAGCAGAAAATCCAGTGAAAAGTGTACAGCAGGCATTATTGGTTGTTACTCAACAAACATCCCACCCTTCATCCTTGCTGGCAGAACTCTGTCCATCCCTTTTCTACATAAATCAGGGAAACGCTGATTAGTCTAGGCCCATTATGATGGTCTTTCCCTGTGAGATTAATTCATTTATAGGTGGGCATGGAACCTAAGGCCAAGTGGGATCTTCTCTATTTAGGAACCCCTAAGAAAATGGGAATCTTTTCTCTCATGGTTTTGAATGGTTTATAGGTGGGTATATGACCTGTGTTAGGGGGCGCTGCTAAAAGGTTTCTGGAAAAAATTTTCAGGTTTTCAAAGATAGGTACATGCGGAGAAACAGTCTCCCTACTTTGGATGGACATTGGCATGTGCAATCTTGTCCTTGCCAACACACACACACAACCTTGATAAGCAAAAAGTCAGAACATGGTAAAATTGAAAATGAAAAGCAGCAGTGCCCTTGACAGTGTATGAACTGATGATTAATCAACCATGGAGACTCCATATATTGGGACCTCCTATTAAGGGATGTGGCTAGGTTATGTGAGATAATAAAATTTCCTCATAGATTACTTCATTTTTACTTGAGTTTTCTGAAATTTAGAGCCAAAGACATCCCAATTTTTATAGAATGGCATGATAGACATCCAACTGAAAAATTCCTTAAAGGATGATAAAATAGGTCAACTGAGAGTTCATCAGTGACTTTCCTGTGAGCAGTTTCAGTGTAATTCATATGAACGTAAGATGCATTGCAGTAGATTTAGGGGTGAGTGGAAAGTAAGAAGGTAGGATGTGGAAGTTTAGAATTCATGTTATTTTTTACAGAATTTTGATTATAAATGAAAATATACTGGGTGAAAGATAGAGGAAGGTTATAGTCCAAGATATTTTATTTTGTTTTGGAGTTTAGATAATTTTGCTGTTTTTGTCATTTGTTGTTGTTTTTGCATGTTTGCTAATGGTGTATCTGAGTAGGTTTATATGCTGAGGGGAAAGATTAACTAAGAGAGGGAATACTTGACAGCGACATAATCAGCAGAATAGGGAAGCAGGAAGGAATGGCTTCAAAAGAAGAGGTGGAAGGACTAGCCACCTGTTCTCATAAATCCACACATTTGGATTATCTCCTTTCACCACAGAGTTGTCATGTAACAACTGAAACACTTCTTATCAGGGGCTGGCCCCGTGGCGGAGTGGTTAAGTTCGCGCGCTCTGCTGCAGGCGGCCCAGTGTTTCGTCAGTTTGAATCCTGGGTGCGGACATGGCACTGCTCATCAGACCACGCTGAGGCAGCGTCCCACATGCCACAACTGGAAGGACCCACAACTAAGAACCGGGGGGCTTTGGGGAGAAAAAGGGAAAAAAAAAAATAGAATCTTAAAAAAAAAAAAAAACACTTCTTATCAGCACACTACTTTTTCCTCAAAGGATTAAGGCTTTTGCCCCCTATTAATTCACCCCAGTCAACACCACTAACTCTGGCCGCTGGTGGATACCTGTGGAGGACTTCGAAATTTCTCATGATAATATTCTGGAGTACCGACAACTCTGACGAACATTGAGGGAGACAGTCAAGGTAAGCAACCCTACAGTTCTTCTTTTACCACGTCCTAACCAACTCTCTCCACCAAAAGTGGAAGGAGGACCCTCTGGATCCTTGAAAGAGACTTCTTTCAAGTCTCTTCATCTGTGCCTGTGCACCCTTTCTTCCATTCCTTCCTGGTTCACCTGGTCTTGTTGGATACTGTTGTAATCATACCAACCAACTCAAAATGGAAAGCCTGTGTACACATTGGAAAGGAGATGGAGATCAAGAGTTCTGTGAACTTCCTGGAATTTCAGACAAAATTTGGTCTGTATGTGCATAGATAGATTTATTTGTTAAAGTGTTGTCTACATTCATCACGTTTTAGGTGATCTGTGAGCCAAAAGTGTGTATTATGAACAATTAAAGTAGAAGAGGATCATCTCCACTTACTCTTGGCTAATGCCAGCGCATAGTTCAATGATAAGGCACAAAATACTAACTAATACTGGCTGACAAAGTACAAATGATAGTCACATCTTCCTCCAGCATTCTCCCCACTCCAGGGCTATTTAGCCCAGAATAGTTCAACAAATATTATTTGGTACTTACTTTGGGGCCAGACACTGGGCTAGAAGCGGGGGACAGAAATTTAGATATAATACCACCCTATCTGTTTTCCAGGATCTTATTCTTGTTAGGAAGGCAATCTTATAGATATGTAATTTCACTTTCATATATTTGCGTATGTGTATACAACTATGTATAATAAATATCTGAATTGCATATTATGATATAGTATGAATAAATGGGATAAAGTTGCCTTTGCGTAGAGAATCAAAGGGGGTTTCTGCAGGAGAGGCTGCCTGAGTGGAGATATATATATAAAAAAAATGATTAAAGGTATCTTCTTAATGAAAATGCTGAATAAAATTCCAGGAAAAGAAATAGTGTGAACAATGAAGAAATCACAGAAATATAAGCAGTTTGGCTTTTGTAGGCCATGATTTTCCAGGAAAAGGTGAGAGGAGATGAAGCTACAGGCTTATGATAGAGACCCATATTTAACATGCTAAAGAATTTATATACTTATAGTTGAAATGGGTCTTCAAAAGGCTGTTAAAAAAGAAGGAGACGTGAAGAATATTATATTTTGGATCGATGGTGGTGGGGAGAGGGTGGATTCAAGTGGAGCTAAGACTAGAGGAAGTAACTAATATTCCAATGTTGCAAGTATTTCAGACAAAAGATGATGACACTGGTTAAAAAGATTTGAATTATTTTAAATATATTTGCAGAGGAAAATTTCTTAGGACAATTACTGGATTGATTAATATCAGGAAAGGAAGTTTTCAAATGAATCCTGGATTTGTTCGTTAGGAACTTGGTAAAAAATGGTCCCATAAATGGAAGAAGAGCCACAAGGGAAAGAGTTGGGATGGGACAGTAGGAGAGAAAAATGAAATCATTCCAGGAGGCATATTAAGCTTGAATTTCTTATAGGACATCCAAATAGAAGTATGCAGCAGACATTAAGTAATGAGTCTGAAGACCAAGCAATGCTAGGACTTTCATACAGATTTGAAAGCCATTGGTACGTAGATGGTAGCCAAAATGATGAAAAGTAAACTCCTGTGAGTGACAAAATCAGAAGGCTAAAGATGGGGTAGTGGGAGCAGTGACATTAATGCGTGAATGGAGGAATATCTATCCATTTAGAAAACTAAGGGGAAAGAGTCAATGACACTATCAATCCTATGATAAACTATCTAATTTCTGGGAAGAGTAAAGCAGTTTTCTTCACCTCTAGGGGAGTAGGTATATACGTAGAATCAGTGACTTACAGGGTCTGGAAGTTTGTCCCTATCCAAATATAGAGTACCTGCTGATAGCAGAAAAGGGATATGTGCATTTTCTCGTCACTCATTAATGGCCAATCCCACTAAACTTTTTGTCCAGTTAATATTCCTAATTCTGGCCAGCCATTTTGAAAACCTATGTCATTTTCAGAATTCAGAGAAAGGATTGGGTTGGGAGAGGCAATCCAGCATGGCCCTGAGGGCAGGCCAAGAATGCAGACTCTGACCACTCAGAGCCATTTTCAGGATTATGTTGGGAGGCAGTAGCCATGAAGGATGGGGTAACATCTTCCACTGGGATAAAGAGCAGACTTGCTTCTTCTCACTATAAAAGCAGTGAATGCAGCGAGTTCAGCTTCCTTTCCTGTAATGTGACCCACTATGTTTGCAGTCATCCCTGGTAGGCCCCTTGCATCACCCCTGTGGCACTTGTGGGGCATGGAGAATCAATGCAAATGAACATGAAGCTCTGGGCACTGCTTTTGTCATGACTCGTAAAGTCCTTTGTCCGTGACTCAGGAGTCTCGTCTCTTCTGCCTGCATCCATGAAACAAGCTAGCTTGTTGGCTTGCATATGGGGTAACATCTGAGACCCTGCACATTTCTTGACAGTTTTGGTGATGAAGATGGGATGCTAATGAACACATGGCATCTGGAAGAGAAAAAGTCAGGACCCCACAGGCTAGGTGAGAGGATATGAGAAGACTTCTCAGGGTTCTGCAGGGAATGCTCTCACCCTACTAGTAGGTAAGAAGGAGGCAGGGTAGCCATCTCTTCCATCCGTTCAGGAATGTTTAGAGGCTTAGCAGGGAGAAGTAGGATTGAAATCCACCTTTCAAATGATACCTTAGCAGTCGTGCACTCTCTTCCCAATCGGAGGAGAGAGAGATGATGTCATGGTCAAGGGCAGGGAGCCCCAGTACCCCAGCTGAAAGGTGATATGGCTGTGAATGCTGACTCACAGGGTCTTCAATGCTGAATTAAATGATGTCCATAAGGGGATGAGGACTTTGGAGGAAAAGTTAGTTCTTTGAGCTCAACAGGCAGCCTCTGGAAAGTAACTGCCAAGCATTGCTTCCTGTTGAGAAGCTATGCTTTTCCCTGAAGGACCCTCCTGCCTCTTCCCCCCTCAACTCTGGCCTCAGCTGCTCTAAGAACAAAGCTGAAGGAACTGGGGAAAGTCAGTGGGGTAAGGACTAAGGTGACCAACCATTCAGTTGGCTGGGATTGAGGTGGTTCCAGGACCTGGACTTTCAGTGGAAAAATCAGGAAAGTCCAGGCACACAAGTATGAGTGGCTAACTCTAGGAGGAACTCAAACGTTTATGGCTCTTTTGGGTGCAGATGCCAAGTCACCATCCTGCTTTGTCCTGTGGAGAGAGCAGAGCTAGGTGTAGGGGTGACTGAAAGGGCTGAAGGCAGAAACTAAGTTCTCCTGAGCCAAGAGTCTTTCTGGATGCTGAGGTATATGCATGGGTAGGGATGCCACTGATGGAGACAGAGGAGAAGAATTCCCCCTGGCTGCTCCACCATCAGCGGGCTAGCTTCTCCTGCCACCTTTCAGTAGTAAGAGCTCTCAGCTGGGAGACATCACGCCCTCCTGTGGCTTTTATAGCCTCTAAGCTAATGTGCACGTGTTAAACCCTCAGTCTATGTTAGCACAGGGGAGGAGACGGAGGAGCGCCTGAATTCAACTGAGAGGGTTTGAGAAAAACTCACGAAGAAAAAATGGTAACACACTACCAGCTCATTTAAGAAGATAGGTAACTAGAATAGTCTTCTATCTATTAAAGCAATTAAATTTGTAGTTAAAATTCTTCAGACAAAGAAAACTCCAGACCCAGAAATTTTCACTGGTGAATTCTACCAAACATTTAAGAAAGAAATAATAAACATTTTACAGAATTTCTTCTACAATAAAGAAGTTGAGGGGACACTTTCCAACTCATTTTATGAGGCCAGCATTACCCAAAAATCCTAACCAAAGACATTACAAGAAAATAAAACTACAGATCACTATCCTTCATGAACATAAACACAAATATCCTAAAAAAAAATTTAGTAAAGTGAGCCCAGCAATACGCAAAAGTGGTAAAACATGAGGTTTATTCTGGAAACGGAAGGCTAGTTTAATATTTAGAAATCAATCAATATAGTAAACCATATTAATAGATTAAATAAGGAAATACACATGATGATTCACTAGATGCAGAAGAAAATATGTGACCTAACTTAATATTAATTCATTCAATAAAAGAAATCTTCCTCAACATAATAAAATAGATCTACAAAATACCTACAGCTATCATATGTTTACTGGGGAAAGACTGGATGCTTTCTTCCCAAAATCAAGAACAAGACAGGAACGCCCCCATAACGACTTCTAGTCATCATTCTAGGTAGTGCAATAAGGGGAAAAAAGAAATAAAAGGCAGACAGTTTGCAAATAAAAAATAAAACTGTCTCTATTCACAGACAACTTGTCTAAGAAAATCCAAAGGAATCTACAGAAAAGCTGCTAGAACAGACACTTGAGGTTAGTAATCAGTATTTAAAAATCAATTGCTCGTCTATATGCTAGCAATGAACAATTGGAAATTGAAATTTAAAAATAGACCCCTTTCAGTAGCACCAGAAAGCTTGAAATACTTACGTATCAATACAACACTGTATGTGCATGATCAATGTGCCAAAACCAAAAGACACTTAGCAAAGAAGCACTGATGAAAGGAGACATGAATAAACACAGCCGTTGGCTCTGTTCCTGAACTGGAAGACTCAGTAAGGTGGTTACGTCAACTATCCCAAAATTAATGAATGGGTTTAATATAATTCGAGTCAAAATCACACAAGATTTTTTATAAGAATTGACAACTATTTCTAAAATTTTAATGGCAATTCAAAGCAACAGAATAGCCCAAACCATTTTGAAAAAGAGAGAACAAAGTTGGAGGGTCTGGCACTACCAGACTCCAAGCCTTGCTAGATGCTACAGTAGACAAATCAGCGGGCTGTTAGCAGGTGGATAGATACATGAGTCAGTGCAACCGAGAGGGGTCCAGAAATAGATGTGCTAAATGTTTTCAACTGATTTTCTACAAAGTTGCAAAAATAATTCAACAGAGGAACAATAGCCTTTTCAACATATGGTGTCGGGGTCGTCCTTATCCAAAAATATTGAACTTTGGCCCCTACCTTGCAATGTATACAAAAGTTAGCTCAAAACAGCTTATAGACCGAAGTGTTAAAACGTATCGAATTTCTAGAAGTAAATGTAGGAGAAAAAGTTAGTGACCTTGAGTTCAGCAATGATTTCTTAGAGATCACACCAAAAGTACTACCCTTAAATGAAAAAATAGAATTACTTGAAATCAAGAATTTCTGAGTTTTGAAAGACACCTTTAAGAAAATGAAAACACAAGCCAAATACTAAAAGGAAATATTAGCTATATACTTAGTAAATAATTAGCATTCAGAATATACAACAAACTCAAAATTCAACAGTGAAAAGGCAGCAGCAATAAAAAAACTAGGCAAAAGATTTGAACAGACACTTCACTAAGTAATATATGTGAATAGCAAATAAGCACATGAAAAGATGCTCAACATCTTTAATCACTAGAGAAATTCAAATTATACCACAAAGAGGTACATATCTACTAGAACGAAGAACAACAAAAAGACCAGCCATCTAAGTGTTGGTAAAACTGCTGACTGACCAAAGTGAACTCTTATCCATTGCTAATAGGAATGCCAATAGTGTAGCCACCTTGTAAAGAAAATGCTTACAGTGGCTGTATTTGTAATTCCCCAAATTGAAAGCACATAAAGGGACATTCCTACCATTGTCATACATTCACCCACTCTCAATTTTTATTTTACTAGGAATCTTTTAATGGTAAACATATTACAAATAATGACCAATAAGGATTTTGAATATTATACATCAAGGTTTTCAAATTCTAAGGATTAACGATAATGTACATGTTGGCACTTTTTACTTTTTATCTCTATGCACTTTCTCATTTTTTTAAAAATCAAAGTCTACATTAATCCTGAGACTCCAGTCCCTTCAATTCATCCTCACTTGATAAACTCCAGGAAAACTTCAAAACATTTACAAAGAGCGTGATTGCAATCTTGCACACTCTTTCAGCAGAGCTAAATTCAGGACATAATTATTTTCTTTAAAAATTCAGTCGGCTCAACATATTTTCAAAAGAGGAAATTCCAAGGCTTTGAAAAGCACATCTGTGTTACAGGGAAAACATTTTCTAAGCAGGAAAAGTCTTTCTGACTATGCAAAATATCAAATTTTCAATCACATGTTTCAGGGTTATCACTATCCAAAGACTTTTTTTCTTTAGTCCGAATGATTTAGAAACGTGGGCAAGCAGGTCATGGAAATGTCAGAAGCTCAGCCAAAGAACCATGAAAACCAAATGCTATATTAAATGATTTTCTTAAGACAGAATTTTTAAAGTAAGCTCTGCATTTCCAGTATGTTGAGGATTCGACCTGAAGATGACCATACTTTTCAAAAGCACGAAATGAATAGCACCTCCAAGGGCTCCTTACAGACCCACCAACCATTGGTAATTATGTCTGTATTCTTTTGAGGTCAAATGTCAATTGATTCTCTTAAATTTGTATTTGTCTCTATATCTCACTAAAAATCTACAAGAATGTAAAAGAAAGGAATAGAAAGAAGAGCTTAGATGGAAATCCTGACATTTGAGGCAAGATGGATGGACCTAGAGGGCATGATGTCAACTGAAGATTCATTCTTAAAGCCATGTCAGATTCCCAAGCCAAAGAGAGCTGTGATGTGTTTGTTGTGTTTACTGATTAGGTTGGTTTTCTTCATTCTTATTAACTATCCAAGTTGTACTAGACAACATTTGAGAGCTGCACTAAGGTGCTGAAAATCACTCAATTACCGATAAAGCACTGTTTCTGTGACTATGATTTAAAAGTGAGCCTTTAACAAAGCAAAGCCCGCATTCTGCTGGATGCACCAAAGAGGCTTAGATTCATTGGTTTTGTTAAAATTCAGTTAGTATACAATCACTCTGTGATTACAGGCTGCTGTTTCGCGCTACGTATTTGCAGATGGACACAGGAGAAATCCCCTGAGCTGTGGACACTTCCCTGCAAGATTGAGCGGTGATTAACTCTCCATAGCGGTTACCACCATTTCTCCATGCTGCCTGTCTTGCTGCTTCTTCTCCCAAACCCACACAGCCCTTCCTCCGCAGCCTCCTTTCCCCCCATATACCCTTAAAACTATCTGTAATTTGTAAGAACAACCCTCTGAGATGGGACTATAAACTCCTTTTTGGAGCTGACAAACTTGAGGCACAGAGGGGCTAGGCTGAAGGTCACAGAGGTCACCCAAGGTCACAGAGCCTGTGAATGGTGGAGATGGAATTGGGTCTCAGTCTGACTCCAGAATCTGTGAGCCAGTCTATGGAAGAAGCCATGATATTTCTCCTACTGATTCAACATGTTAGGCCACTTGTTAACCCACCCCTAGAGAGGACAAGAACTTCCCTTAGTTTGCTATTACTTGCTGCAAAGAAGAGGGATAGAGAGTCTTAGTTTTCAATAAGATCATCTCCACAAGCTGAGCCCTCCACTCCAATCCAGCCAACCTGTTTTTCTCACTCAGACCTTTTGTGAACATTTTGGAGTCTAGCTTCGGTTCAAATTATTATTTTATCTTGAGCTTGCTATTCCCTCTTGGCTTAATTACATTATTACTTTTCTTTGGGACTTAATGAAAGTTTTACATTTCCTCTATTAGATACTCCTTTATTATTCCACTCACCAAAAAGTCAAATCTTCTGAAATATTAACAGAATGTACTGTCTGTGTATCTCATTTTCCCGTTTTATCACCCTGGCCTTAAGGAGTCAAATAAAAGCTGCATCGATTGTCATCTAGTTGCAAACACACAGTGCTGAGTACTTCTGGAACCACAAAGCAGTGTGAAACAGGGCTGTTGCACTCAGTGAATTTATATATATATATATGTGTGTGTGTGTGTGTGTGTGTGAAGTCAAGATATAAATACGAGGTTTGTTTTTTTTTTTTGAGGAAGATTACCTTTGAGCTAACACCTGCCGCCAATCCTCCTCTTTTTGCTGAGTAAGATTGGCCCTGAGCTAACATCTGTGCCCATCCTCCTCTATTTTATACGTGGGATGCCTGCCACAGCATGGCTTGATAAGCAGTGCGTATGTCTGCCTCTGGGATCCACACCGGTGAAGCCCAGGCTGTCAAAGCAGAGTGTGCAAACTTAACTGCTATGCCACTGGGCCAGCTCCATAAATATGAATTTTTTTACAAAACCAAACAATAAATGATAAGGTGAGAGGAGAGCAAAGGAGCTGGCACTACACAGATATGATTTATGCGGAAAAAAAATCACTATATGAATGAAGAGAAGGAAGAGGTAACTCGTCTCAAGCAGTCAGGGAAGATTTATAGAAAACAAAAATGAAGCCCAGATGCCATGAGAATGTAACTTGTATTCCTTCTGCGTGGAAGTGGACTATAAGCATGGAAAAGGCAGATGAAAGCCACGTAGGAGAGGGCTTGAGTTCTCAGTCATTACGCTTATCTGAGGGCAACAGATCACCCATTCTTTTGATCCCAGCAATGGAGTATTTATTTTGAAAATGTCACACAAGGGAGACCAGACATAGGAAACTGAGTGCTCAAAACCTGGAGGGCTGAGACCCTGAACCTGGAGCGCGAGCGAGAGAGGAAGGGAGGGGAAAGAAAGGCGAGAAGTCATGTCTATGAGTTATATACGCATTGTTGTGTGTGAGTGAGTGTGTGTGAGTGTGTATGTATGTAAGTGTGTGTGTGAGTGCACACATGCACACTCTAGCGGGAGAAAAATATTTGAGCATTGAATAGGCCAACTCTATATGGGCTTTTTCCTACAGAATCCCCGAATAATCAGCAATTCAGTAGAAAGGATAAAGTCTGTTATCTGACATCAACTAGCCTAGCAAGAACAAATGGGTGGTAGACATTCTTCACTCGCTTACATTATGGGCTGCAGTTACTTGGCACTGTCTTAGTGTCTGAACTGTGTCTTTTTACTCTACCCCACAGTAAACATCAGAAAGAACATCACACAGAGAAAATGTGAGTGTATTTGTTTTCTTTTTAAACTCAATGTGAACTATGAGAGCCTAGATCTTTTTAGCACTAGGAACATGGATGATTTACAACACGCAATCGAATTCAGGTAAAATAAAATTAGTTCAGAAATATGGCTATGAAAGAAACACCAAAGAAGAATAAATAAAAAATATATACAAAATACAATGTGCGGTGTTTTTTTTCCCATCAAACTCTAGTTCAGGGATAGATTATGCATATGTTCGTATATTTAAACACCCCAAAATTAAGAAATATATGACATAAAATATGCATGAAATCTAAAACATGGAAATTGAATGGTTATGTAGTATAGCTTATCCCCTTAGAAGATTTCAAGATTTGAACTTGATAATGCATTAAATTATTAACAATAAAAACAATTTTATAAAACACTTTTCTCAATTTTAATACACAATCCAACAATCCCATAACAATGGAAAGCCCTCAGTACTTCCTGTAGCTTTCAAAAATTATAACTCTTCCTTTTAGACCTACAGCCAGAACTGTAAAGAAGAATTAGCTTTTTTTGCTTTTTCATTTGTGAGGCGGATTGGCCCTGAGTTAACATGTGTTGCCAATCTTCCTGTTTTTGCTCAAAGAAGATTGTCCTTGAGCTAACGTCTGTGATAGACTTACTTTATTTTGTATGTGGGAGGCCTGCCACAGCATGGCTTGATGAGTGGTGAATCCCAGGCTGCTGAAGCGGAGCACGTGAACTTAACCACGATGCCACTGGGCTGGCCCCATGAATTAGCTATTTTTAACATTAGAAAATACAATTTTTATTGAGAACCATACGTTAGATATTTCTTGCCTGGAGAGTTTCATACGGAAGGATCTCCTTCCCCCATCTCTCTCTCGCTCTCTCTCATGCTCTCTCTCTCTCTCACATACACACAAAACACACTACACAATCAAGTCTTTTCATTTAAAACAAATATGTTGAACAAAGTAATCATAATAGGCTATGAAACACAAACTGCCTCCTTTTTGTGGGGAGAGGGTGGAATTGGGAGTGAAAATGTAAAAAGTAGATGAAGATAATCTGTAGGAAGATATAGTAGAAAGCCTTATGTTGTTAATAAAATTTTAAAAAGTCATCTGAAGCCATTGACTTAATTTATGTATTCATTTATTCTTACATTAACTCATTTAACAATTATTAATTAACAACCACATGAAGTGTAAATTAAAATACTTAGGCAAGTCTTTTTGGTTGCAAGTGCGAAAACCTCATTGCTCCAGTAGAAGCAAAACATGGTGGGCTGTAGTAAAGATTCAGAGTGTCTAAAGGAAGGCTCAGGCTGGGAGAGGACCTGGTTCTCATGGGGCCTGTGCCCACAGAGCTGTCATGACTCAAGGCAACAAGACTCTTGTCTCTCTTTTCTCTGCTTTGTTCTTTCTCTCCTTGCAAACCAACGTGCTCTGATTTTGGTGTACATGAGTCAAAACTGCCCAGACTATTCTAAGTCGGCATGGACACCAGTGTAGGCCACCTACAGACGCTGATTAGTGTCTGAAGCCCAAATCTGAATTCCAGGAAGAATGGATACAATGGGCCCTGCTTTGCTCTCATTACACTTCAGGATCACCGATTACATTTAGGAACAGGGTCAGGCAGTGTAAACACTGCCCCAGGATCCTAGCCCCATGGATTCGTAAGGAGTAGTTCTCAGAAAAGGGAGTGACGTGGGAAGTGGAGTCAGGAACTGTGACACACCCTTAGAGCAGTGTCTTCAATGCTATCATCCCAGCACCTCCCTTTATGACTTGGATGTAAAATCCACAGACAATATTATACAACTAGACAAATGACTTTTAAAAGTCAATATGCTGCCCTAATTTTAATGTACAGCAAAATAAAAGGAAGACAATTAAAAGGTTTTTCACTCTCAGGAGGGTCCTGCAGCATATTGGAAAGCTGGGTAGGGTGCTGATGGTTCTATCTGTGTACAAGACTGTTTGTGTACTGCACGATATCCAGGTCCTCTGATATAGTCTATTAAAGGACAGGAGCACCACAATCATTGTGACAATCCAGAACACTTGCCCACAAATTCCAGACTACTGCTCCATGGGCTTAGAAATACATTTCTTGAAAGATTACTTTACAATCATAAAATTCCGACTCTCAGCTGCCTTTCAGTTCTCAAACCCTGAAATTTGTCTCTTCAAAGTGACCAATGTACTCCTTAAATATATTGGCAATTTTTAGCCCAGATCTTATTTGCCCAAATTCTTTGCCCAAATTCAAGCAGTTTCCCGTGCAGACATCTCTTCTGATATCCTCACTTTAGGATTGGTGTTCCTTAGTCTCAATCCTAAAATTTCTCCCCTTCTCGTCCCACATACTCCTTGGGTAGTCCGTGTCCTCTCTCAGACCTTCTGGAATGAACTCTATGATGATGACTCAAGCATTCATATTTTTGGACCAGACCTCTCTTCAGAAATCCACAGAATATGTTCTACTTTCTATTGAAAATTGCCCTTTGACACTCCCACAGGGACGTCAAATGCAACATTTACAAAACTGACCTTACATCTCCTTACCACCTTGCCTCTGCCTGGACCCCAGTGACCCCATCTTAGTTTAATGGAGTCATAGGTACAATAAGATCCTATAACTAAGGAGCTACTAGCACCTGCCTGTGCAGGCAGAGATTGATGGTCATATTAGAGCACAATTATCTTTGGCCCTCCAGTTCACTAAATGATTGATTCTCACGGTTATTTAAACATTAGTAGACCAGTAGAGACGTAGGTCCTATACATAGATAACACTACTATCTTCTGGTTCTAGCTTTGACTGGATGAGGAAAAGCTGAATTTCCCTGTGGTATGCAGAGCCCGTGGAGAGGGTGTACAGTGTGAATGAGAAACGAGGGAAATTTGCAAGGAAGAGACTGCAATTCTTATTCCTTCTCCCCAAGAGATGAAGAGAAGGCTGGAGGCTTTGATCTTGGTTCTGATCATGGGCAACTGGCAGATAAGTTTTACGTGGGCAGGTGGCTACTCATTCACAGCCCATGTTCCCAGTGTCCTTTCATCTCCTGACTAAGCACGGGCCACCGGAATGGGGCGGAAGTTTTGTCTGCACATCTGGTGACCTCAATGTCAGAGCTCATTGCTCTGGGCTTTCTTGTCCCTCCCAACATGGAACACGGACATGGCCATGACCTGGCTTCCATCCTGCAAAGTAGGACAAGTCTCCAGAGAGACTCTTGGCCTAAGCATCCATGAATTAGTCATGGAAAAAATGGTTATAACTTTTTTTCATGAACTTCTAAGAAATTTACCATTTCCTTTAACTGTGATTTAGAAAAGAACCCACAACAATATCAGCAGTGTCTCTGTCTTTGTCACTAATAGCTTCGTGTCATATCACAGTAATTAGAGACATCTCAAAATGAGCACGTGGTGACGTTCATCACTACTTGACGGGGGTAATAGGGCCTCTTCTGGACTGTGTTATTTAATGCCTTATTAAAGAAGCACAAATATTACTATATGTAATACTCTGCTCAGCCTGTCACAACGATATACCACAGACTGGGTGCTTAAACAACAGACACTTATTCCTCACAGTTCCGGAGGCTGAAAGTCCATCAAAGAACAAGGTGCTGGCCCATTCAGTTGTTGGTGAATCCTCTCTTCTTCGCTTGCTGTGTATTCACGTGGACTTTCCTCGGTGAATGCACATGGAGAGAGAGAGAGGGAGAGAGAATGAGAGAGGACAAAAGCTTTCTGGCGTCCCTTCTTATAAGGACACTAATCCTGTTGGATCAGGGATTTATGATCCCTTATGACCTCATTTAACCTTAATCACCTTCTTACTCCAAATATAGTGACACTGGGGGTTAGGGCTTCAACATATGAAATTTTTTTTTGGGGGGGTGGAACATTCTGTCCATAAAACTACCACAATTTTTTAAATTTTTTGTTTTTTTATTTTATATTTTGATAATTATATTCATATATTGCTTCCTTTGTAGTCCTCTTTGTTTTATGTTTGACATTTAAAATATTTTTTGAGGGGTCTATGGGTCTTGTCAGGCTGCTGCAGAGGAAGACTACGCAGAACAAGGCTAAGAACCCTTGACTAGCGTGTGGCTTTACGACGCCTCCTGAAGAACATGAGTCTCTAAACCACTCCATGGGACACGCTGCTCCACAAGTCTTGGCACTCTCTGTGGAACCGCTACATGAGAGAGAAATCAAATTCCACATTACTTAACTCACACCTCCGTGTGCCTCTTCATTTTAGGAGTTTAACCTAGCGAACATACCCAGGCTAGACTATGGGGCTGCATGCCTATGGTACGTCCTCTTTCTGGAGCAGCAGGAGCCTGAGTCTGGCAGTTCCTCTGGATCTGGCCACCCTGAAGGGCACCGAGCTTTAGGAAATGGTGGATGGGATTTGGGCCTCAGTCTGGGGCAAGAATTCATTCAAGAGTGCACTTTTGAGGCACTAGATAACGTGACGTGTGTGGGGATGACTACTCACCCTCTCACCTTGTCATTTGAAGTTGCAATCTGCCCCTTTGGCCTGAGAACTCCTTGGGTTTCTCAGGCAATCTGAGCTAAATGGAGTCATTTATGAGGGACCTTGGACTTTATGCTACTTAACTGAAGTGGATGATAAAGACACGTACTGGCAAAGTGAAAGAGATGATCAGTGTCTGCACCTGTGCTGGTGAAGGGGTCGTACACCAGTGATGGCACCTCCAGTTACCCAAGACAGAAACCTGGGGGTGATCTCAATGCTTGGGTCTCTCTCCAACCCCATAGTTGTGTGTTTCCACCTCCTAAATTGTCTCAAATCTTCTCCTTTTTTGTTATTCCCGCTGCACTTACTCCCATTCCAGCCACGACAATCCTTGAGGTACCTCAACAGCTTCCTGACCTCCCTACTTCTGCTCCTTTATTTTTCCAAAACAGTCTCCTTGCTGCATCCAGAGGAATCCTTCGGGAATTCAAATCTGATCATGTCTCTCACCTACTTATTAGTCTTCAAAAGACTGCATTACTATTGGGATAGAATAGAAGATCTTAGATGGAGTGCACGACACTTCCTAATTCAGACTCAAATTCTCAGGTCTCCTCTCCCACCAGCTTTGCTAATTCCACCACTCCATATGGCAGAATCACTGGATGTGTACTTTTTCTAGGGCACCATGCTGTCCCCTGCCTTTGGATTTTAACTTCTATGTTTTCTCTGCATGGAACATACTCTCTGCCTTCAGGTGGCTCTCTCTTACTCCTTCTGTGGTAACTGCATGTTGCATCCTGCAGACTTTCCTGATACCAAGTCAGAGCGGGTGCCCCTTGCATGCTCCCCTTACCCTAGGTACCAACCACTGCTCTGCTGCCCTGGACATTTGTATGGTAGCTGTCTGTTCATACGTTTGTACAACTCATGAAAACTTGTTTTCACCTATTACATACTGTGTCCTCAATAAACACTGATTAAATAGGTAAATAATCAAATCAGTGAACTCCACAATCAAATAATGGGATTCCCAAGTGGGAGGGAGACATGAGTATTAACTTCGCCCACCATGCTAAGTAAACTAACTGTCAGAGAACGCTATTGTTTAAGGGAAATAAACTGATGGTTTAACTCAGCAGAAAGCAGGTTGGGTGATGGAAAACAGGAGGGATTAACTTTATTGTGATGAGTGTTTGAAAAATATAACGTCTAATCCTGGTTCTTCACAAATTGGTTGTGTGAAATTAGTCGAATTGCCTTACCAACATCCAAGCATTGTTATAAAATTTAAATAAAATGATGTAAGTATTTAGAAACTGTAAAAGTATCTCCCCAAATAGTACAAAGTCTAAAATGCCATTATGAATAAATATCTATATAAATCAATAAAATAACAAGTCTAAAGGGCATCTGAATAACTTGGAGATTGGCGTTCACATAATACCTGAAGTATTAGTTCTTGTCTTGGAATTTCTGGGTTCACATAGCCAACCTCATGCTTGTTCTGGGTGGTGGCACTCAATATGTGTTTCCCTTGTTCCTTTTCTGCGTTTGGAATCAAATGAGAGAAAGACAGGGGCTGGCCCCGTGGCCGAGTGGTTAAGTTCGCGCGCTCCGCTGCAGGCAGCCCAGTGTTTCCTTCGTTCTAATCCTGGGCGGGGACATGGCACTGCTCATCAGACCACGCTGAGGCAGTGTCTCACATAGCACAACTAGAAGGACCCACAACGAAGAATATACAACTATGTACCGGGGCGCTTTGGAGAGAAAAAGGAAAAAATAAAAAATCTTTAAAAAAAAAAAAATGAGAGAAAGACAGAGAAATCAGGAAGATGGGGATTCAAATATTCACTACCACAGATACTATCAGAAAACATGGCTTAATTGTGTGACAACACGTTCTTACTAACACTGTGACAAACACACAAAATTTAGTGTCAAAAACTGTTGGAATTAAGGCTTTGAAACCTCTTAGCCCTAGTGATTATGGCCAAGTCATACATCCTTGTTTGAACCTTGATTTCATTGTCTGTGAATGGAAAAAATGACCTACCACCCCTGTACACTCTCTTGCAGTTGTTTTGTGAAACTCATTGATATCATGTGAATATATTTTATGTATTTTTAAGTGGTGTAGACATCTTATTAATTAGGCATTAAAATAGCAATAGTACATTGTAACTTCCCCTAGATGGTATGAGATTTAGTTACTCAAGAGACTGAGAGGCATTGGCTACAGGGCAGATTGCTCACCAGGCACTCTCTCAGTGTATACTTTGGGGACAAACATGTAGTTCAAGAATTTGTACCTTGAATACATTTAAGTGTATTTTCTCATTTTTGTTCAATATTTTAGTCAACCATGCATTTGAGTGTCTTTCTTCTAGTCATATCATTTTATCGTACTGTATAAAGAGAATTAATTTGGGTTGATTTCAGTTGTTTCAAAATGTGACCTAAATACATTTACTCATCTGGAACATCCTTTATTGTTGTGAGCACTCTTTCTCTCCATCGACATCATCCATTTTTATCTTCTTTTTTGTTTATTCTGAGTTCCAGGTTACTGATGAGTTAGGTAAGTTCTTATTTTAGAAACCATTGTTCTACCCCTGGTCAAAATAAAGAAAGGTTTTGACTTGTAGTCAGTGAGTTTAGAAAGAGGGAAAATTCAGAAAACAAGTGAGTGAGTGAGAAGTGAAAATACCTCTCGGGTGCCTGGAATAGACTATAGAATCACGGCCTTAAAAGATGCTTAAATTCTCATTCACTCACACAACCCCTTTGGCCCTTGAATGGGGAAAAGAATGAGTGACCATAAACCCTTGTTGTCAACCACCACCACCATCATAAACCAAATTCCAACAGTAGATTTTGTGAGCAGACACATTATTCACAATTAAATGACAGAGAAATTATGATGAATAATTTCCAAATCCACCAAAATGAGAAGCAGCCATACACTTTTTATAGAGAAAATATACAGCTTATAAACATTATATACCTACAGAAATCCCACAGTTCCTGTAAATAAACTATTATCTGAGTAATATAATAATATTGTGAAGGTATATGTTGGGAGTACCTAAATCTTGCTGTCAATCAGATGCTCCTTCTCACCATGAGCTTCCACAGCAAGATATCTGCTGAAATCCAGCCTAGGAAAGTAAAGTGGTACTTTATTATCAGCGGATCTGCGGCCCTCAAATCCAGTGCAGAACAATCCTATTCAGCTGACCTAGTTCTCAATTAGCCTAAATCCAAAGGATGCTCAAGAGTTGCCACAGTTATTGACTCTGAAGGGGGTTCCTCTTTCCGGATTCAATGTTGTCACTCTAGACAGAGATTGCTTTGAAACCCCAAACTTAGATTCTTGAAGCCAACTGGCACTTTTAATTTACACAAAATATAAATTTTATGTATAAAACACATGTGCGTGTGTTTGCATATACGTAGTTGCATAAGTAAGAAGGTGTACTAGCCTTGAGAATGAATGACTCTCCTAGGTAAAATTTCACCAGGAACATTAAGCCAAGTGAAAAATAATTTAAAGAGCAGTTATTATATATAAAAAATATAAATGAGAATTTGTCACAATTAGGTATTTTATTTCTCTTCTCTCTTCATTCTGATTATATAAGTGCAATTTATTTGCAATTCTCCTTGAAATATTTTCTTCTATTCGTGTAAACCAGGCTATTTTACTCGGAAAAATATTTTTCAGTTTTCTTGGATAGCAGCTGTAGTGACTTGAATGATGGCCCCTAAAAGACCTGTCCACTGGAAACCTCAGAAAAATGAACATGGAATAAGGATCTGTGCAGGTGTAATTAAGAGAAGGATCTCAAGATGCTATCACCCTGGATTAGGATGGTTCCTGAATCCAATGACTGGTGTTCTATAAGATAAAGGAGAGTCATGCAGACACAGAGGGAAGAAGGCCCTAGGAAGACACAATGAGAGACTCGAGTGATGTGCTGCAAGCCACAGGACTCCCAGGATTGTCATAATCACCAGAAGCTAAGAGAGAGGCATGGGACAAACTTTCCCTTAGAGAATAAAGAAGGACTCAGCCCTGCTGACATCTTTTTTTTTTTTTTTTAATATTTTACTTTTCCTTTTTCTCCCAAAGCCCCCCAGTACATAGTTGTGTATTTTTAGTTGTGGATCCTTTCAGTTGTGGCATGTGGGATGCCACCTCAGCACGGCTTGATGAGTGGTGCCATGTCCGTACCCAGGATTCAAACTGGCGAAACCCTGGGCCGCCAAAGCAGAGTGGACAAACTTAACCACTCGGCCACAGGGACAACCCCTGCTGACGTCTTGATTTTGGACTTTTGGCCTCCAGAACTATTGAAAATAAATTTATGTTGTTGTAAGTCAAGTTTGTGGTAACTTGTACAGCAGCCCTGAAAAAGAAATAGAGTAGCCAATTAGAAAATTCAAAACAATTTTATTTAGATCATTTCCTATTGACTTTCACTAAGATAGCTCAATAAGAAATTGTCATTAAAAAACCAACCAATTTCCTGCCCTTGGACTTTGCTTTTGCCTTTTTAAAATTTATGTTCTGAATTTTTATAATTTTTATTCTATTTCAAAAATAACTAGGTCAGCTAGAGTTTATAGCTTGTTATCATCCAAATTATTCATTGGAAAAAGGAACTAAAACAATTTGAACAGTGAAGAATGCTCACTTAACTTATCCTTCTTAGGTCTCTTGGTCAATTTACTGTAAAGTCATAACATTCCTTTTGAGAACTTGGGATATAATTTAGATGATCTCAAAATGTAGATGGCCATGTAGGAAGGAGGACTTTGGGGATACAAGATGGAAAAGAAAATTCAGAAATTAAAGAATTTGTTGTCATAATAAACATTATCATCATTATCTAAAAATTGTTCCTGAGGTTATAGTGTTGTATGCAGACCATTGTAGTAGGTTCCAGAAAGTCTAATACAAGGTATTGTTCCACCCTCAAGATGGACACAACATAGATAGAGGAATAGAGATAAGTAAACTTGACTTGTCTGAATATTTCCTGAGACTTGTTTGTATGTTTCCAAGTGGAAGGCAGAATCAACAGGACTTAATCATCACATACATAAACTGCGGGGGGTGGAACCCAAGATGATTCCATGTGCCCAAATCTGAGAGAACAGTGGTGCTGCTGAGAGAAACAGAGTGTCCTGTGGGCTGGTGTTTACAGGAGAAGGTTTGTGTGCTCTTTTGTAGAGCTCAGCTCTTACACTGAGTTGAGGGAACAACAGGACAGCTGCATTATATAGCATTCAGTTGCAGATGTGTGTGTGAATTTGAAGATAGATGTTAGGAATTAAGATGCAGTTTTGAGCATCCTCAATGCACAGTTATCATTCCTCTGTTTTAAAGGAATAGTTTTCCAAGGCTTACCTACTATGACCATTTTGTTTGGGCCTAAGTGGAGTAAGTAACTCTCCACTTCCTCCTTTCTGAATAAAATCACCTAGATTTTTGTTGGAGTATTTCCCCAACCCTCAAATCAGTTTGTTCCAGGAGGAACTAGATCCCCATGCAGCCCTGGGCTCAGCCTGAGCTCATCAGTACAATCTCTACCCTGCCCCCCACCCTGGTCTTTTTACCACCTAGTGGGGGTCATCTGCCCACTGCAAGACATACCAATAGTCAAGATGCAAGGTGGTAGGAGAGAAAAGACTTTTTACTACAGCTTGCTAGCAAGCGGGAAGATGGCTGACTAATGTCCAAAAGTACGATTTTACAGAACAAAGACTACAGGCCAGTTATATGGGGGCTGGTCTCCAGGTCAGGGAGGCATCTGGGCTTAGCTCCCGATAGTCTTTTGTTTTACTGGATACGCATCAGAGACCAGAGCAATGCCCTGTACCCTGATCTTTCAGTTGTCATTGATGATGGCTATCAGCATAGACTCTCTGCCTGGGGGTCATCACATTCCTAAGGAACTCAAAAGAACAAAGCTATCATCTTATCACAGCCGGAAGGGGCCATAAAATCTACAGAGCCTGCAAATCCCCCAGGAGACAGACCCTTACTTATCTGGGCAAGCTAAAGCAAGAATTCAAAGGAGCTGGTGAGTCAGGGTTAGTTAATCAGAAGTCGTTCAAAGTTGCAATATGGTTTCTTTTCTACAACATGGCTTCCCTCATGTCAACCTTGTGTTGAGCTGGCATCAGCCTCATTGATTGCGTTAGGGATCTAAGCAGTTATGTACTCCTGTTTGGCCTCATCAGAATGATGCCCAGGACTTTATTTAACGATGGAGGAAGAAACTGGGCAGCAGGCTTGGAACTGTGGTAAGCAGATTGCTACCAAAAGGCAAGGCCAGGCAGCCGGAATGTGAAGCCCAGACACAGAATGCGGGCAGATCCAAGAAGAGGGGAGGAGCAGCCCTGGGGCTCTGGCCAAAGTGCCTGTGAAACCTGAATTCCTCTGACCTTTCAGTTACGTGCGTTCATAACTTTCCTTTATTGTTTTAGCCAATTTGATTTGCAGCCTGCAGCTTGCATTTTTGTTACATTGTCACATTTGCTAATATAATTGATTCAAGAGATTGAATTTACCGATTGTACAAGATATTCAAACCATGCATTAGCATCATATATTTCTAACCAAATGCTCGGAAAGCCCTGGCAATTTCATCTAACTGCACAGTATTAGGAACCTCTAAAATCACCTAGTTCAATCCCTCATTTCATAAATGAGAAACTGAGGCCATCAAAAATAATTGAAATTGTCCAATTTAATGGAATTAGATAATGACATAGTTAAGATTAAAAATCAGTTCTCTTGGCACAGAAGAAATTTCTCTGGCACAGAAATCACTTCTCCTAGCACAGAACAGTTTTCATCATGTTTTCCATGAACTTCGAAATCCCAGCGCAGGTAGCCAAGCTAAGCCAGCTAAGAGCACTTTGCCGAGGTGAGGGTTTAGTGCGGCATCCTCTCTCCAACCCAGAGCAGAAGGAGAGCAACAGTCTGTGAAGGGGAGTAAAATACATTTTCAGCCCTGGAAAGACTTCTGCCTACCTCATGGGACAACAAGTGCAGAAACAAAATGAAAGGAGAGAAGAAAAGAATATACTGCCATTCCGCCTCCATTGATTTATTGATTCAATATGTGTGTGTTTGCTTTATTCCAGGTTCCCTATAAAGCCTGGGGATGAAGTGCTGAACAGAACCAAGTCTACCCTTGTGCATCTCCATCCAGAAGGAAGGGGACTCTACCAAAGAGATACAACACAGACAGAGGGTAAGTTCAAGGACTTCCTCAGGGAACACACACCTGTCTTCAGACTCAAGTTCAGGGAGGATGTAAGCAGGTGGAAGTGGGAGAAGAGTGTTTCAGGCTGAGAGAAGTGCATAAGCAAAGGTTTGTGGTAGAGAGCAAAAAGATAGAGAGCAATTCATATTGTTCATGTGGCTGGGTTGTGGAGAGACAGAATGGCAGGGATGCTGGAGAGGAACAAGTTCCCCAACAGAGAGTTGGAAGCCCACAGGAGTCCAGTCACAGGAGTTAAACACCTCCCATGAAACAGCATTAATGAGCCCCTCATGGCAGGAAAAGTCTATTTTCCAGGGTAATCTGGATAGCGACGCTGCAATTTAGAAACTCGTTTTCAAAGCGGCTGACCTTTCAAAATTTTAAAGGCCACATGCCAAACAGCATTTACAATAATATGTTTTTGTTTTTTTCTTATAGACACATGGCAGGTGGCTTTCCTTTCACATATTATAAGACATTTTTAGTTTTAGAAAACTGAATGCACGACCGAACAAAATTCCTTAAAATTCCTGCAAAATTCCGTAAACATTTATTTTTTTGTGTCTTTGAAGAAATAAAAGATCTCTCTCCTTAAAGTTGTATTTCAGTAGAAGCTGTCTTTTCTACAGAGAGGTATCTAGATTGAATATTTAAACATTCCCTTCCCCATATAACCAAGTCTCACTTATTCCGATAACATCATTTTTTTTCTTATTATATACATATATTTGTCAAATTATGTCATGGGTACTGATGCTACTTGGAGTAAAAATAGTAGATGTCTATATTTTCCAGCTTTCTGTGGATCCTTTAAATGTATATAATCCCTCACTCAACTGTAATTTTCTTTCTAAGTAAAAATATTTGTTGGGTACATGTTTTCATATTAAGCTATGTGTGCCTTATGTATAAACTCTTTGGCCTCCTTAAAATAATATTTCCATAGTATTTGTGGTTAACCAACCACTTGCCAAACTTTTGACACACTAATAAATTGTCAATCTACTCCAAAAATACCATGTTCTCTCCAATTTCCTGGTGGGGATTGGACAGAACATTTCATTTCCTGTGACATTTTTAACCCCCTTCTAGCCAGTTTCAAGTGTTCCTAGCTTCTCCAAAGTAGCTACAAGACAGGAAGCTTGAGTTCAAACATATTTATGAATTCCATTCAGGTATTAGGAGCACACCACTGTCCAAGTTCCATGAATGCCTTTATGGCTACACATCTGAAACCCAGTGTGTGGAGTAGGCAGAACTCATCGTTCACAAAATGTCTCAAAAATTGAGCAAGCCTGATGCTCTAACTTAGAGTGGAAGGCTCTATTTTATTAAATTTTGGTCAACTTTATTGAGGTATACTACACACATACAATGTATAGAGTACAATCCATACAATGAAATGAACACACTGTGGGTGTACAGTTCCATGAGCATTTTCATCATCCCATAAAAGTTACTGGCGTGTTCCTCCAAACCCTGCTCCAGGAAACTCCTTAACTTCTATCACTATAGCTCAGTTCTGCCAGCTCTACAAATTCAAATAAATGGACTCACACGGTATGCATTCTTCTATTTCTGGCTAACTTTCCCTGGCATGTGGGTGAGATTCATCTATGTTGTGAGTCTGTGTCATCTGCCCTTTCTCATTTCTGAGTAGTGCTCAATGGTCTTAATATGCTGCCATTTGTTTATCCATGTTCTTATGGGTGGATTGCTGGGCTGTTTTCAGTTTTGGGTTAGATACCAGTCTTGCCATTTATAAGTTGTTTTTTTTTTTCTAGAAATATGGTTCACTTCTTTTGGGTAAATACCTATGAGCAAAACTGCTGGGCCATAATTTTAAATTCCCGGTGGCAGTGTATGAGACATCCAATTGTTATACATCCTCATCAATATTTAATATTGTTAGTCTTTTAATTTAAGATTATATTGGCTATAAATTGGTATCTAATTATGGTTCTAATTTGCATTTTTCTGATTATTAAGGACGTTGAGCATCTTTTCACACATTTATTGGATGTTCTCTAGTGAAGTAGCGCTAGTTCAAATCTTTGCCCATTTTTTGTTGTTTTGTTTGTCTTCCTATTATTGTGTTATAAGAATTATTTATAGGGGCCAATCCAGTGGTGCAGCAGTTAAGTTTGCACATTCCGCTTCTCGGTGGCCCGGGCTTCACCGGTTTGGATCCTCGGTGTGGACATGGCACCACTTGGCACGCCATGCTGTGGTAGGCGTCCCACATATAAAGTAGAGGAAGATGGGCACGGATGTGAGCTCAGGGCCAGTCTTCCTCAGCAAAAAGAGGAGGACTGGCAGTAGTTAGCTCAGGGTTAATCTTCCTCAAAAATAAAATCATTATTTGTATATTCTAGATAAATATTATTTATATTTAGCTATAGCTATATCTATATATAAATTATCCATGTCTATAGTTTGCAATTTATTTCCTTAATGGTGTCTTCAGAAGAGCAGGTGGTTTTAATTTTTATAATGTCTAATTTATCTTTTAAAAAATTTATATTTTGTGCTTTTTGTGTCCTATGTTTTAATATATTTTATACAATCTACCATGGATCTATAGTCCATTTCAAATAAATTTTGTAAATAGTGTGAAGTAGAGGTTAAACTTTATTTTTTCCCTTTTCGTTTTTTTGAGGAAGATTAGCCCTGAGCTAACATCTGTCACCAATCCTTCTCTTTTTGCTGAGGAAGACTGGCCCTGAGCTAACAACCGTGCACATCTTCCTCTACTTTTTATGTGAGACGCCTGGCACAGCATGGCTTAATAAGCAGTGCGTACGTCCACACCTCGGATCTGAACCAGTGAACCCCAGGCCGCCAAAGCAGAATGTTGAGAACTTTACTGCTGCACCACCAGGCTGGCCCCTAAAGTTTTATTTTTGGCATGTAGATGTACAGGTCTTATGAGACCTTTTGTTGAAAAAAATTATCTCTTCCCTTTGTAATGTACTTGTGCCAACAAACAACTGATCACATATGTATGGGTCTATTTCTGGACTCTTTCTTTTCCATTAGTCTGTATGTTTAAATTTATGATTGCTTTATAGTAGCTTTTGAAAGAATATAATGTCTCCCAACTTTATTTCCTTTTCCAAACGTATTTCTGCTATTCTAGAAATATGCATTTACATTTTAGAATTGGCTTGTCAATTTCTACTAAAGAAATATCTACCAGCATATGGGTTGGAATTACATTTAATCCACAGATGCATATGGAGAGAATTGGTATTTTATTGATATCATTATCATGACATATCTTTCTACTTATTTTGGCTTTCTTTCATCTCTCTCAACATTGCATTATATTTTTCAGCACAGAGAACTTCCATAATTTTGTTAAATATATTCCTAGATATTTCATGGCTTTGATACCTTTTTAGGTGATTTTTTAAATTATATTTTCTGGTTGTTTGGAATATACATATTACCGTAATTTGTTTTTGTAAAAAAAGATTTTGTAACCTACATTCTTGTTAAATTTATTAATTAATCCTAGTAGATTAACTTTGTTTATTTCTTAGGCTTTTATACAGAAACAACACATAATCCTGAAGAGGCGATTTTAGTTTTTCATTTCAAATCTTTCTTCCTCTTTTTCTTGCCATCTTACATTGGGTAGGAGCTTGGGTAAAATATTGACTCCCAGCAGAGAGCTGACATACTTTCCTTTTTCCTGATCGTATGAGAAAAACATCGAATCTTCCACGTTGTGTCACACCAGCTATAGTTTTTTGTTTTTGTTTTCATAGAAGGCCTTAATCAGTTAGAGAAAATTTCATTGTTTTTCTGGTTTTCTGAGAATTTTTCATGGATGGTTACAGAATTTTGTCAAATGCAATTTCTGCATCTCTATGATGGCCATGCATTTTCTTTTTATTCTGTTCTTCTGGTGAATTACATCGACTGACTTTTTTGATCAACCTTGCATTCCCAGAACAAAAACGACTTGGTTGTGGTGTATGCTCCTTTTAAATGTCACTTAACTCAATTTGTCGATATTTCAATGAGATTTTAAAAATTTAAATTGAGTACATTTTATGCAACTTGAGTACATTCTTTTGATATCTTTGTCAGGTTTTGATAACACGTTTATTTGGTATGAAACGAATTAGGGAACATTTTTTCTTCCTCTTTTTTTTGAAGAAGTTTCTGTAATTATTATTTCTATATTAAAATTTGATATACTTTAATAGTGAGCCTATCTGAGGCTGCTATTTTCTTTCTCAAATATTTTAATTATTAATTCTATTTTTCTGTCTTTTTATTTTTTTAAGGAAGATTAGCCCTGAGCTAACTACTGCCAATTCTCCTCTTTTTGCTGGGGAAGACAGGCCCTGAGCTAACATCCATGCCCATCTTGCTTTACTTTATATGTGGGTCGCCCACCACAGCATGGCGTTTGCCAAGTAGTGCCATGTCCTCACCTGGGATCTGAACTGGCAAACCCTGGGCTGCCAAGATGCGGAACGTGCGAACTTAACTGCTGCACCACAGGGCTGGCCCCTCTATTTCTTTAATAGCTATTCAGCTTCTCTCTCTTTCTCAGAATAATTTTACTAGAGGTCTATCAATTTTATTAATCACAAAGAAACGACTCCTTTTTGTTGCTGTAATGGAATAATATTCTTCTGGTATATGTAGGTATACACACCACACTCTATATATGCTTTGCATTTTATACTTATAAGCGTGTTCTCATTTCATTAAATTATTGTAGGCATCAATATTAATGGTGGTATGAGGTTCCATTTTATGAACATTTATGTATCTTCTTTTCTAACATAAAAAGCTTTCATAAAAGTTTTTATGCACACTTTTGAGCTTCAAATTACTCATTATAGTAAAATTCCTTGAAGCAGTATTTCAGAATCAAAGGGTAAAAACAGAATAACTGCTGAATTATTTTCCAGAAAGTTTTGAAATAAACACTTTTGCTTTGTTAATTTTTACATGCTTTGACGTCATTAAGTTTTTCCCACTGATCTTTATTTTTTTATTTGTTCTTGTTCTGAGTTCGATTTGCTCTTTTTTATACTTTCTTAAGGTGAAAACGCTAATAATTGACATTAAGCCCTTATTTTCCCTAATATTGTCATTTAAAGTCATAAATTTTCCTCTGAGGGACACTTTAGGTGCACACCACAATATTACCGTGCTTTTTCACTCTCATTCAGTTCAAAACGTATTCTGATTTTTCTTGTGATTTCTTATTCAAATAATGAGTGATTTAAAAATGGGCTACTTGATTTGTAAATATATGGAGATTTCTCTAGAGTTCTAACTTTGCTTGGTTTAAATTCAAGAAAACGTGCCAATCCCACATTCCTGGAGGCTATCGCCTTTGGTGGAACTTCCACAAATTCCCAGCTATTTCTTTTTCCCACAGGATGTTTAGAAATGTGTTATTACGTTTCCAAATATTTAGGGGTTCTCTAGAAACATTAATGCTACTGGTTTCTGTAGAAGAAATTCTGTTGATCAAACAAGGTATGGCCGTATTTTGATAGCATTTTATAGCTTCTAGAGCAAAATATATGTATCAAAATATAGAAGTTCTTTTACCCTTAAAGAATTATATCATTTGTATGAAAGCTGCTTGTAACACGAAAGTCTAGGCTAGCTTGGGACTGTCTCAGTTTCTAAAGACCCAGTTCCCTGCTTTAGCATCCTCCATTGAAAATATGCAGGGTGTACGGCGGTAAAAAAGGGTTTCGTTAAATTGAGATAGCATCCACCAACTCTGAAACAGCTGATCACTATCTTCTGAAGTTTCTCCTGGACCACAAGCTCCTTTTTCACTAACATCTCCCCATCGACACTACTCAGGTTGGAAATTGAACTCTGGAAGGTTCAGTGTAGAGGCAGCATGACTATCCACTTTCTTACTCTTAGGTTTACTGTGCTAGCCTCCAAGACACTGGTGCACTCTCTGTTCCCATGAATGAGCTCTTGTGGTGGACCCCCTGCCTCCCGCCAGCTCCACTCCCTGTGTCAACTCCATCTGTTAACTCCTCTAGGCAACCATATCACGGGTCGCCTTTATTCTAACATTTACTACATTATTTTAAGATTATTTTAAGTTTTGCTTTTCTGGATTGTAGTAGGCACTCGAAATATACATATTGAATTTATTCTGGGCCTATTATATACAGTAAGACACAATCACTAACTTTAAGAGTCTTACAGTTTGGTTCAGAAGTCAGAATGTAAGTACATATAGTAACAATGCTAAACTGTCCTCTAAATGCTAAATTTATGGCAAGACCAACACCACTACAGTCTTTCAGATGAGAGAGTTAGGTGAGAGTTGCTGGGACCATCTAGAATAAAAAGTTCTTGGAGCCTATGTAGTGCTTGGCATATGACAAACTCTCAGTGATGATAATTATAGTCAATAGTAAAAAAAATACACATGTGTGTCTGTGAGTGTGTGTGTGTGTGATTTGTCTCCAAAGACTTGTATTGAGAGGAGAAGGAATGAAACTGGGTAGAAATATCAGAATGAAGACTTTCCAGTGCTACTGTTGTAGCAATGGATGAGAGATTGTGAGGAACTTCCCATTACTATAATAGAAGGAAAGGGAGAGGATTAAGGGTTTTTTCTTACTATGTGGGGGATTATATGCATGCGGCAAAAAAGAAAAGAGTGACTACAGTGATGGGAATCCTCGGGGCGGTCTGTGTTAGCCAGATGTCTCTATGGCCACGTGATCAATAGCAATAGTAATCGTAGTGCTAGAAGTGATAACATGCTTGATCAGAGGTCACAGGTTCGCACTGAAGATGCAGATTTCAAAGAGCACCTGCCTGTGCTAGAGGCCTCATGGTTTCAGTGAGACGGGTTCAACTCATAGAACAGCCCTCTTGGTTGAGTGCCGAGCAACAGGCCCGCCCACATCTGCAGCTCTTCCCTGGTTTCCATGGTTCCTGCTGGCTTATTTCAGCTCTGAAAACCTCTCACTCATTATGAATTTGATGATCCTGTTACTGGCGTGAATATGGATTTCTAGGAAGTAAAGGCAAGCCACCAATCAAGGTTTAGCAAGCTGATGTTGGCCTGAGGCCCAAGGCCAAGATACCAGGACTGTTTCGGGAAAGTGATTTGAAATGGTGCTTGACATTCACGCAATAAACTAGAAATGTCAATTGGTGCTTGAGGTAAACAATTATTTTCCAGGGTAAACATTACAGCCTCTGGTTTTCATGACCATGTATCATTCAAGAACACATCTAAAGGACAGAAATACATCTTGGAAATAACTTTCATTCCTAATCCATGTTTGTGTTTAACTACAAAAACGTTTAATCCACCAGCTCATTGTAATCATCGAAACAGAGGACACACTAAATATTTCCTTCACGGCAAAACAAGACAAAACCTAGTGCTTTTCTCTGGGTTAGATTCCTTTTGCATACTAACACATGAAAGCCCAGATTAAATTAATCTCAGCTGTCACAGTCACACTTGGCAAATGAATCATAAAATAGCTCTGTCTTCATATGACAAGTTGCCCTTGACAGCAAATTAAAATCTTAATAAGGGTTTCTAAAATACACATGCATATATAATCTCCTTTATTGGAGCTCAATGTCAAAATTCCAATTATTGTGCTTCATATTTTAGGAATTGTGAATTTTTAAGAACATTTTCCATATCTTTTTATCTGCTGGTTTCAAATTCTCCGTACATTTGAATACCTTTTATTTGCCTACAAAATAATTGTTAAGGAGATCTCACTAGAGTTGTTGGATAATGATTTTTTTTTTTTTCTAAAGCTTTTATTTTTTTCCTTTTTCTCCCCAAAGCCCCCCGGTACATAGTTGTGTATTCTTCGTTGTGGGTTCTTCTAGTTGTGGCATGTGGGACGCTGCCTCAGCGTGGTCTGATGAGCAGTGCCATGTCCGCGCCCAGGATTCAAACCAACGAAACACTGGGCCGCCTGCAGCGGAGCGCATGAACTTAACCACTCGGCCACGGGGCCGGCCCCGATAATGATTTGGTTTTAAAAATCACATAAAAACCATGTATTAACTATTTACCTAAATAGTACAAATATCAATGGTGTCATTCTTTACCTTCTCCCTTTCCTCAATAACAGTGCTTCTTCAGGCTATGATGTAACAGAGAGAAGACCAATTACAGAGGCAGAGTCTTGCCAGCACCAAAGAGGAGGAAATGCAACTCTCCAGAAGGGGAGAAGTTGGTAGAAAGACACATTAGAAAACAGGTAGAGACTTACAGCTTCAACTCTGACATATGAAGAGCTTGGAAGTTCTCATCACTGTCCTCACAGCAAGAAAAACGGTGAACTAACCGAAAAAAAATCAGTAGGATGTCAGGTCTAGGTACCACTCCTAAATCTGGAGAGAAAGGTGAATCTGGAAAGTTATGGCCAGGATCTGATAACGTGGAACAGAAGTTGCTGGAGCCATAAGCTGGTAGAAACACAAACAGTAATTTATGAATTGCTGCCAGCAGAGTATGGACTAGCACGAGATTGAGAAATTGGTGGGGACGATGGAAAAGGGGTTTTGCCTCCAGGAATTCTGCGAAGAGCTGAGGAAGATCCTCTGTGGTTCTGGCAGGGGAGAGGGAGAGAAATCATTGTGAAATACACCCAAGCCTTCAATTCTACTCTGTGGGGAGAAGACTTTACCAGGGCCTTATCCCACCTCGGGGAAGACTATTTCCCCAACCCCCTCCAGGCTTCCTGAAACCAAGTAGCACATATGAAGCTCACACCCACAGACACAGGCCCAACAAGAGACTGAGATTTAATCATAAGATAGTAGAGCACTTGCCCTCTCCCACACCCTACCCCACGTCAACAGGGCTTTCATATAATAACAATAGGTTGTAACTGAGAGAGCTGCGAGATTCAGACTCTATCAAGGAGGAATTCTGAGGGAATCCTCACAGACATCAGAGGAGACAAAGACTGTGGAACTAGATGAATATGAAGGCTCTGGCACGTACAGCTACAGCCAACATTAAACATAGCCCCAACCTCACATGAAAGGTCTGTTTATCCCGGTTCCTATTACCCAGCTAGTCATGTCTGGATTTCAACAAAAAATCACAAAGCATGCTAAAGCTCAGAAAATACACAGTCTGGAAAGACAAAACAAGCATTAGAAGTATACTAGACATGACGCAGATTTGGGAATTATTTACAATAACTATGATTTACACGTTAAGTGCTCTAATGGGAAAAGTAGACAATACACAAGAAGTGATGAATAATGTAAGCAGGGAGGTAGAATCTCTATTTGATGGTGTGGGAGATTGGGATTGGCCACCCCAAGATATGTTTCTTTGGTGTGAGGATTATTTTGGTCTGGTTACTTTTAAAAACTGCAGATATGAGAGAAATGCTGAAAAGTAGAAGTTACCCTTTGTAAGAGACATTTACATTTGTAAAGGAAATCTCCATCTGTAAAGGTGTCTCCCTCTCTGTACCAGGAAGAAGGGGGAATGGCTTTATCTTTAGACACTCTTATCAATGCAGAAGGCAAGGACTTAAATCTGCATGATAACCCTACTCTTGCTTACTGCACTTTTCTGGTGATCTCTCATAACTGACTACCCCACATCCAACATCTTCCTTTGTCTTTAGCTGAAGATGACATTTAAGATGAGAACCTCTGCCATTTTGGTGAGTTAGTGAGTTTTTCCGGGTCTCTCCCATATTTACATGTTATAAAACTATGTTTGGTTTTCTTCTGTTATTCTGTCTCATGTGAATTTAATTTGTTGTCCAGCCAGAAGGACCTAGAGTGGGTAGAGGAAATGTCTTCCTCCCCCACCAAGGGCTTATCATAGATTAGACATAGCCAGGGAAAGAGTCACTGAACTTGAAGATATGTCAACTGAAACTTCCAAATGAAAATGCAAAAGGAAAGAAGAATGGAAAAAAAATTAGGAAGAAAAAAAAAGAAGGAGGGAAGGAGGAACGGACAGTGAAATATGACTAATGTCTGGATTTTATATCTGTGATAATTTGTGGATGGGTAAAAAATAAAGGACAAAGTTCTAATCAAGATCACTTAATCTTGGAATATTTAATAGATGAGCAGATGCCTAAAGGAACATGGAAGTGAGGATCTGAGTAGTTTATATCCAGCTCAAAGAGGCATATTTTAGCCAAAGTTTGCATAAGATATTTTTTCTTCCAATGCAACATCTTCCTTTCCTTCCTAATCCCAATCTTGTCCTCTGTGGATCTGGAAAGGAACACTGACTGGTAGCAAACATTAAGACTTCTCAATTTTCTGGCCCTCGCATCCAAACTCTGAGTCTACATGGGTAAGAGAGGCTGGCAATATCCTAGTAATTATTATAGTCATAATATTGTCTGCACAGCTGGGACAAGAAGAGCAGACTGTAAACTGTTCTCAGATCAATTTTTCTCCATTTCAGTGTTTCAGTATTTTTATAGATTTTTAGATAAAAATCTCATTTCAATATGTGATTTATGTATGAGAAATTTGCAATAACTTCAAAGTTGCTGTGTTTGTAATAACAATTATTATACTGTTTGCAAGCTCATGTTTTGATTCACATAAGCTTACTGGCTTGTATTTTCCATATAATTCCTTCTAAAATTGTTTTTGATACTTGATGATGAGGCTTACTTAGAGACTCATCAATTAGGTCTTATAGTGATTGAATTTTTAAATGGAATGTTTGGCAGCTATTTCTTGATATTAGCCTTGGCTGTATTTGGCTCATCCTACATCAATCAGGGTATAAATAATAATCTATAAAAAGTAAACTTGTGACAAAAGTTTTGTGTCAAAGAACATTTATTTTAGTTTGAAACACTGAAACATCATATCGCCTTTGCAGAGAGGTGGTGTATATCACAGGGTTCAAGGCCACGGGCTCTGGAATAAACTTCCTGGATTAGAATACTGTCTCTATGCCTTAGAGGCTGTGTGAGTTTGGGGAAGTAACTTAATCTCTACGTTCCTCTGTGCTTTCATATGTGAAATTGAGAAAATAATAGCACCTAACTTGTTTAGTTCTCTTGGGGATTAAACACGCTAATATACATAAATCATTCAGAGGAATGACTAAAGTAATTGTTCAATGAGTACTTGCTATTATTTTAACACTTTGGTCCTAAAATTATACGGCCCTCAGGCTACATGTACTTGTTGTTGAAGCCAATTGTTGTATTTGGTAAAATCATTTTTTAAAAAGATAGAAAAGTGTTTGTAGTCCTTTAATACATAGTATTCTTTGACTAACAGGTGTTTTACTTGCCACCCAATGATGCAGAATTTGATCCATATGTACAACGCTTCCTTCCATAATTGTCATCAATGCATCTTGATGAGTTTTCATGTCTTTCACGTAGTCCTGTCTTTTCCCAACTCAACATCGGCATAATTTCCTGGGGCACCTGTTAAACATAAGGATTTCTAAATCTCTCATCTGAAGGTCTGGGATGTGGCATCTTAGACTCTACATTTTTAACAAACACCTCAGATATTTTCATGTCTAGCTCAGTTGGAGAAATATTGGTCTACAAATCTACATATTAGTTGATTTCTGTGTCCCAAGACAGTTGGAAACCAACAAATTTTTCATACATATTGGAAACCATGTTAGAAAAATGAATCTCTGAGATTATTGAGAACTTTGTGGGTTTTTCGATCTGTTGATATGGTTTAACTTGACTTTCAGGAGTTAGGACAATCCATTCTTATTCAGAATGGGGATGTGGTAGGCAGAATAATGCCCTTCTCTCACTCTAAGGATATCCACATCCAGATCCCCAGAAGCTGTTAATGTGTAATGTTACATGGCAAGGGGGAATTAAGGTTGCAAATAAAAATAAGATTGTTAATCAGTTGACTATAAAATAAGCAGATTCTCCTGGATTATCCAGGTGAGCCCAATGCAATCACAAGGGTCCTTTAAAGTGGAAGATGGAGACAAAAGAGAAGGTCAGAGGCAAATTTGAAGATGCTAGGCTGCTGACTTTGAAGACACGGAAAAGAGGCTGTGAGCCAAGGAATGCGGGCTGACTCTGGAAGCCGGAAAAAGGCAAGGACAGAGTCTTCCTAAAGCCTCAAGAAGGAACACAGCCCTGCTGACCCGATTTTAGCTCAGGGAGACCTATTTTGGACTTTTGACTTCCAAAGCTGTGAGATGATAAATTTAGAGAAAATTTACTTGACCTTCAGTCTGGTGATGGATTTCTACATATAGCACCAACAGCATGATCCATTAAAGAAAAAATCGAGATGATGCTCACACATATACCCACACACACAGTACAGGGTGAATGAGAGATAAATCTTGCTATTTTAAGCCTTTCAGATTGGGAATTATTTGTTACCATAACATAAGGTTAGCCTCATCTCTTCTGACTGGTAAAAGCCAGAAGAATCAAGCTGTACATTGTGGAATCGCTCAGGAGCTGATCTGAGACCAAATCCCTTCCTGTTACCTCATTTAGTAGAAGGTGGCCTTTGAAATGCCAGTAGGGGAAGTAGATCCTAGGATCGAGATGTTGTTGAGGGGGTGTTACTTCGTTTGAAACTATTTTATTTGAAGATGAAAGGCAAGAATGAGCTCTCATCCTGGAGGACTCAATTGCTTTTAGCCGTAAAGCATTTATATTACGTTCATAATTTGGAAGGAGGACATGAAACAAATGAACAACAAGCAATGGCAATAAATACAAAAATAAACTTGAACTTGGATTTTAGATAACACATTCTGGTGAAAATATTGTTCCCACTATTGGAAGTTATAAAGAACTTTAGTGTGCATGCGCATCCCCTGGGAATCCTGTTAAATGCACATTCCGATTCAGCAGATCTCAGATGGGGACAAGATTCTGCATTCCCAACCAGCCCCATTTGGTGCTGAATCATGGACCACACTTTGACAAACAACGGATAGAATACACACATATAAATAGAATATTTTTATTTTGTTTGAAGACGTAATTCCAATTTTAGAAAATTAAGATATACATAGGCAGGTAATTATGGTAGCTGTAGATGAATTAGTCAGTTAAATTCAAATCTTTTGCCTGCTACCTATTTTCTTTGATTTCTCAGCATTGGCTTAATGTCATAATATGTCATTTGCCCTTGGCTCAGAAAGGATTCTTAAATGAAAACTACTATGGCAGATAAAAAAAAGAAAAGAGAGAAAAATAATGTCAAAATATAAATTAAAAAGAAAATCAATCTTAAAATTATTCAAGGTATTTCTTTTTTATTTTGCTTTATTGGATGGAAGAAGATAGGACATTTTATATTTATCAAAGAACATTTAATATAAGGATTTAGAATATTACAATTTATTACTAGCCATTTTTTCTTACTTTTAGCATCAAATGAGATGCTCAACGGAACAAGCGTGTATTCAATTGTAATACTAATGTTTGTACCAGGTTATAACTCAAATCCAAATGCCAAGACATTTAGAAAACTGAATTCTTAGATGTTATCTCAGTACTTTTTCTCCCAAAGAGAACATTGTTATTGGTGCACTGACCTTTCTCTCAGGTCCTAGACTCAAATGATCGTTTTAAAAGCAGTCATTTGTAGTCAAACTACAGATTAATTTATTGTTTGAATGCTTCTTAGCAAATCTCTTGTATAGACTTGTTAGAATAAAATGTTTTTAAAATATCAGTTCTGTTGTTATTCTTATTTGTATAAGGGAGAACAGAGGCACAAAGCCCTGACATCCAAAATCACATTGCCAGTTAAGGAAAGCTTAAACTAAAGAACAGGAGTTCCTTTAGCTACTTATTTTATAGATGCATCATATAAAACCATGTGGAAAAAACGAGAATTAGATACATTAGATGCTGAATTTAAGTTTCATCTGAGTTATTGGAACTTGATTTTAAAAATATATGTTCGGATCATGAGTTCTTTTCTAAACTGACAAAATCAAGAGATGTGACTCAAACATTATTATATTATTCTATCACCAGAAAACTATGAATCAGGCATGTTTAATGTTGTGTGACTGTCTTTATTGCAAAGTGTTTTTGTATATTAAATATCAAATGACTAATACACAAAATCAAGTAAATGTTTACATATTTAAGAAAACAGCAGGCATTAGTTTTTTTAAAAAAATAACCTTTGTATTTTAGAGTAGTTTTAGATTGATGGAGTAAAGGTGAAGATGGTACAGAGTTCCCTTATACTCCAATTTCCCCTACTCATGTCTTACTATGATACATTTGTCGAAAATAACAAAATACTATTGATAGATTATTAACTAAAGACTAGATTATTAAGTAAAGCCCATACCTCATTCAGATTTCCTTAGTTTTTACCTAATTTCCTTTTTCTGTTCCAGCATCCCATCTAGGATACATCTAGGATCGCTTTTAGTTGTCATGCCTTTTTAAGCTCCTTTTAGCCATGATGGTTTCACAAGCTTCATTGGTTTCTGATGACCTTGACACTTTCGAGGACAGGTTAGGTATTTTGCAGAGTCTGCCTCAAATGTGATTTGTCTGATGGTTTTTTCTTGTGATGAGACTGGGGTTATGGGTTTTTGGGAGTAAGATCACAGAGGCCAAGTGTCGTTTCATCACATCATATCAGGGTTCATGCTTTAAATTGTTGGCGTTGACTCATCACTGTTGATATTGACCTTGATCACCTGGGGGAAGTATGGTTTTTCAGGATTCTCCACTACAAAGTTACTCTTTTTGTCCTCTTTTCCATACTGTTCTCTTTGGAAGAGAAGTCACTACGCACAGCCCACCCTTAAAGCCTGCTCCAACTCTTTGAGGGCAGAGTATCTACATAAATTATTAGAAATAATTTGTATGGAAGATTTCTCTATTGTTCCTCATTTATTTATTTATTTCTATCAGTAGGGACTCATAAATGTTTGTTTTATATTTTGGGTTATAATCCAACAGTACTTTATTTTATTCCGTCTTTGGATGTTGAGAACTCTCTGAGTTGTCTCCAGGGTCCCTTTGACATGCTTACATCATTGTGGGGTTGTTACTGATGCTGTTGTTTTGTTTGTTTAATTTTCCTACTTTCTGGGACTACAAAGGTGCTCCAGACCCATCTTGTATATTTCCTGCCCCAGTCCTCAATTAGCCATTTTTTTGAGGAGCCCTGGTTCCTTTTTCTGGTGAACTATGTTAGAAGTCAACCTCTGGGGCTAGGTGTGCCCATCGCTGTTGGTGAGTCATTGCTTGTAGGCCCCTTAAGATATTATCCCATGTATATGTATATTATCTATGACATTTTTATGTGTAAATGTTTGTATCTATATCAAACTGAGTATGAGTTTATGAGTCTGCAACTCAAATCTATTTTCACTTGGATCATTCTAGGATCCTCCCCTTGCACATCTGCAACCTTTCCTTCCAGAAATGAGAACCTGGCTCATACCACATACCATCCGTTTACTTAGTTATTCAATTCAAGTGTACACGTATAGCACTTTCCCTAGTGGGAAACAACTTTATCAACTAGACTACAGGAATTAGGTATAGGTTTTTTTGACTTTAGTCTTACAGACAACACTCATTTCAAAAGTTACTTAGGTCAGCACCTCTTTCCTCTTCCCCATTCAGTGAGATTGTTTCATGTATTTGTCATACAGTTAGACTTTTTGGTCACCTTCTGCATTACATCCTGGGCTCCTGAGACCTCCTAACTGATTTATTTTAAATTTGCATACATTAAGGTTTATTCCTTGTGCTATAACATTCTATGGATTTTGACAAAGGCATCATGTCATGTGTCCAGCATTACAGTCTCATGCAGAAAGTTTCACTGCCCTGAAAATCCCTTGTGCTTTATCTATTCATCCTTCTCTACCTCTTCTCTCCCCCAGGCAACCACTTATCTTTTCATTGTCTCTTTAATTTTGCTTTTTCCAGATTGTCACATAAGTGGAATCATATGTTATATAGTCTTTTTAGACTGGCTCGCTTCACTTAGTAACGTGCATTTAAGATTCATCTATGTCTTTATGAGGCTTCATAACTCATTCCATTTTATTATTGAGTAGTATTCTAAGGTGTGGTTGTACCACATTTTGTTTATCCATTCAAGAACTGAAGGATATTTTGATTACTTTCAGTTTCAGACAATTATGAATAAAGCTGCTATAGATACGTGCTTGCAGATTTTTATGTAAATATATGTTTTCAAACCACTTGGGCAAATACTGAGAGATCTGATTGCTGGATCATATGGAAAACTATGTTTAGTTTTGTAAAGAACCACCAAACTGTCCTCCCAAATGGTTGTACGATTTTACATTCCCACTGGCAATGAATGAGTGTTCCTGTTGCTTTGCTTGCTTACCAGAAACTGGTATGGCTGGGGTTTTGAGTTTAAGAATACTGATAGGTATGCAATAGGTTTCATCATTGTTTAATTTTTACTTTTCTAATGACATATGACATTGAGCATCTTCGCCTTTTCATGTGCTAATTTTCTTTTTGATGAGATATCTGTTCAGACTTTTTGCCCATTTCTTGAGTAATTTGTTCCCTTATTGTTAAGTTTTAAGAGTTCTGTATATTTTTTAGAGACAAGTCTTTTTCAGATAAATGTTTTGCAAATATTTTCCCTCATTCTGGGGCTAACATTGTCTTTCACAAAAGAAGCATTTTTAATTTTGATAATGCCCAACCTATCCATTTTTTCTTCAATGGATTGTATGTAGAAATTCATCACCAAACTGAAGGCCAAGTAGATTTTCTTCTAGAAGTTTTATAGCTTAGTATTTTGCATTTAGGTGTATGACTCATTTTGAGTTAACTTTTGTGAAAAGTATCTATATCTAGTTTCACGTTTTTGGCATATGGATATACACTTGGTCCAACACCATTTGTTTAAAGGAATATCCTTTCTCCACTGAGTTGCCCATGAACCTACATCAAAAATCAGTTGACTACATTTGTTTGGGTCTAATGCTGGGCTTTGTATTCTGTTCTTTGATCTATGTGTCTACAGATTTGCAAATATCTCACTATCTTGGTTTTCTGTAGTTTGAATATATTATGTCTAGATGTGATTTTTCTTTTTAAATATTTGTTCTTCTTGATGTTCTATGAGCTTCCTGGATTTGTGGTTTGATATCAGTCATTAATTTTGCAAAGTTCTTGGCCGTAATTACATAAAATATTTCTTTTCCTCCATTCTATTTTTATTCTCCTGGTATGCCAATTACACATATGTTACATGTTTTAAGATTGTCCCCCCTGTTCTTGAATGTCCTGTTATTTATTTTTCCTTTTTTATTTTCCTTGAATTTCAGATTGGGAAGTTTGTATTTCTATATCCAAGCTCACTGACTCTTTCCTCAGCTGTGTCCAGTCCCTTGATCATCACTGTAAGGGCGTTCTTCATGTCTATTACTGTGTTTTTGATTTCTGGCATTTCTTTTTGACTCTTAGAGCTTCTATCTCTCTGCTTACATTAAGCATATGTTCTTGCATGCTGTCAACTTTTCCCATTAGAGCCTTTAACACATTAATCATAGTTATTTTAAATTTCCTTTCTGATAATTCCAACATCTGGTTCACATCTGTTTGATACTGATGCTTGCTTTGTCTCTTCATGCTGTATTTTTTCTTGTCTTTTGTTGTGCTTTGCAATTTTTTGTTGAAAGCTGCACACATTGGATAATAGGTACTGAGTAAATAGGCTTCTAGCTGGAGGGTCTATGGTCTCTGGCTAAGAGCAGATGTAGCTAAATGTACCCCAGGACTCAGACTCCTCTATGCCTTGTTTTCATCTCCCCTTTGACTTTGGAGTTCCCTAAATCATCCTCGGAGACAGTCTGTGTCTTTCAGCTCTTTCAAGGGTAATGCATTGTTATTACAGAGGAACCCTATGTTTTGGTGGTAATGCACGAGGGAGTGTAAGCATTCTGTAATTTTAGGACTAATTCTCAGTGTCTTTTGGGCCTGTATCTTGGGGCTGTGACTTTCATGAGTGTTCTTCCATGGTATAGCTCCTCTTCTCCTGTCCTCCTCTCCTTTTTTGGGCTATAGAGTTCCCCATCTATTTCCTAGAAGCTCCAATCCCTCTTGACTATGGTTTTGTTTTATCCCCTTGAGTGAGACATAAATGCTAGAGGGAGCTGGAGTGGAAGAAAGGCCTTCCTCTAGGTGAGACAGAGCTAGCTAAATCTTTTCTCTGGAAGGGTTGGCCTTTATTAAGGAGTTAATTCTGGATTCACCTTGATTTCTGTTCTCCCTGCCAGAACCACAGGGCTATCTTTCTGGGGCCTTCGCCAAGAGAACCTTCTGAGTTACCTTGAGATTTGGCCAGGAAAGTGTGGATCTCCACCCCCCAGGACTGTGCCCTCCAGGAGTTTCTCACTCACACTCCTCTTCCAGCAATTTGTCAAAATGGTAATTTAAATGTCACACTCTGTTTATGGCTCCAGAAGCTTCAGGTCCAGGTGAGCGAGTCCCGGCTGTTGCTCTTTGGATTCACCGGTCTCCAGATTTCAAGGTGGCAAGCTGCCCTGCATCCTCAGTTCTCTGATAGGTCCAAGAGAAGTCACTTGTTTTCAGTTTGTTTAGCATTTTTCTTGTTGTAAAAATGGGAGTGATGGTTTCTAAGCTCTTTACATGTGGAAGCTGAAACTGGAAGTCAGGCATTAGTTTCTTACTTAAGTATTTTCCAAAACGTCTCATTTACCTTTAATAGAGCACAGTTTTGCATGGGACAATGATCAAACAGAGAATACTTACAGGAAAATGTTCAGGACAATGGAGATGCTCAGTAGTATTTTACATGACTAATGATTAAAAGGCCTTGGATTGTTTATCCAGGTAAAGAGAAAAATGGTGAAGGAAGCTTTGGAACATTACAACTGTCCTCAAATATTTGAAGAGCTGATTCCCAAAAGCACAATCAGGTAGACTTGTATGATAAATGGATTAAAATTACGTGTCAAACAGATTACTGAGAGGGAATACATTGCTTTCACAAGTATATTTAGAATGTCAAAGGTTAAGTACACACACACATAATTTTCCTGCTCTGGCTAATGCATCTTGTCAGGTGATGTTCAAGCCTCTGAATTCCCTACCACTGCTAGAGTGTCTTTGCTGATAAAGTTCTTTGTAGGGCTGCTCAGCACCAGGTGTACACACAGGCTCATTTGGGATTTCAGAGACACAGCCCGTGCCCTCTGCATCTTATCTTCTCTGCCTTGCCAGGAATGAAGCAGCAGCTTCAGAAAACACAGGAAACAGGTTTCCCACTCCATGACCCCCTGGACACATGGCCTCTGTGTTTATTTCATTTGGTTGTTGCCTATTTCACACTGTGTTTCAGGAGACAATGTCTGTGGTCGGGTGTTAGGCCAGCAGCTGAGCATTGTCTATGTTTTGTCCAGCGAATGTCAAGAACCCAACTTCGCGGCTACCGCCCCTCCAGAGAGTCTTGAGCTTGGCTCTGGGACTCTGTCATGATTGTCTTCATTCAGCCCCTGGAGATTGTTTTTTAGAGAAAGGGTTTTTTTTGCAAAAGAAATGTAAAAGGCTGATAAAATATTTTACATGTAGTTGATGGTCATAAACCTATACAATGGAAGAAATAAAGACCAGAACACTCAATTAGAAAATGAAATGGCTTCAAGATAAACATCTGCTTCCACTGACTTCTCCTGTTTTCCTTAATACTTAAAAACTGTGTTTAAGTCTCACTGCAGAGCTCTTTTCTAACAATAACTGTATTAACTCTTTGAGCTGCCTTCATGCATATTCATTATTTTAAGGATTAATGAGGTTCTTGAGTAAGAAGATTAACACTGCTTTGGCCTTCTTAAAGATAGTCACTTATGTTTAGTTATTGATTGAATCCAACAAGTATGATGTTTTCTATCATTAAATAGTTTAATTAACGTATCCCGATGTTTTCCTGGGTGCTTTCCCACATCAGATTTCAACTAGTCCATAAAAACATGCAGCCAACTCCTTTTTGACTCCCTAAGAGGAAAACAATCTCAGAATATCTTCTTCCATATGGAAATCCTTTGGAGCTTGCTCTCTGTACTCAGCATTAATATGACATTTTCTCAAAATAAGGTTAAACAAAAAACATGGATTTGTTGATCTACATATTGAGAGTTTTATGTTTTGTAATGAAGGTACTTTTGATATTTAAAACATTATGAGGCAATTTTACTTTACTATGTCTATGAATTCTGAATTTAAATAGTGAAATTTGTAGTAAATCCTCATCAAAGTGAAATACACATTTTTTAAAAGATCAGATCTTATCATAATACTCATAACAAACAGTGGCAATCCTCTGTCCTATATCTTATGACCTCATCATAGTGCCCATAAGCAACAGCTTATAATTTTCCAAGTATTTATAAGAAGTTTACTACCTCCATATTTCTAAACAATATTCGAATGATCGACTTTAGTACTATTTTCCATACCTGTCTCCTTTTATCTTCTTTATGAATTCTACGTAGTTATATCACCATTTTGTAGTAAATAATTTTTCAGTGTCTGCAGTCTTATAACTGTGTAACTATCGTTCACTGCTTAGCCAAAAAAGTAAAAATATTTTGCCTCCGTTTCTTTCTTAAACAACTTTTACTTTTTCTTGGAATTTGTAATTATTGTTTCCTTTTGATTTTGTTTGCCGTTTGCTTAATTTTCAATATATCTCTAAATAATCATTTCTAAATGCTCCAATATAATAGTAAAATCTCTCTTATTGGAAAGCTATTTTCACACAGTCAAATTCATTGATTTATTTTCTCCTCATCAAAATCTCCCTTTTGCAGCCATTGTCCTACTGCTCCAAACACACTGTTCTCTAGGCGTCCCGTCCACAGCTGCCATCCTTTTCATTTATTCTCTGTCTATCATCCCACTCACCCCATTCATCACCCATGCATGATTCATCCCCCCTCTTTCATGGGCACCACTGTTCTAGGGATTTCAGACTTTCCTCTTTTTTGACTAAATCTGTTATTTTATTGACACTGTGCTCAACCTTAGAAAAGGTATACGTAAGAGGTAAATATTTTGAGAATGTATAAAGTTATAAATGTCTCTAGTCTGCCCCAACATAAAATTAAGGGGAAAGCTATGTTTTAGGCAATTCTGCCACTTTCTTCTATACCACAAGCAGCTGTTAAGATATCTGATGCTATCCTAATTCCTGTTTCTTTGTAGTGGCCAACTTCTGTTTATATCTTTCTGGAAGCTTTTAGGATCTTCTCTGTATTCCTGGTGTTTTGAAATTTCATATTGGTATGTCTTGGTGCAGACCATTTCTTAGTCAATACATTGGCACTGGCTGGTCCCTCCTAAGATAGAAAATCTTGCAGTGTAATTCTCTGAGATTTCTTGATATTATTTCTTTAAGAATATCTCCTCTCCTGTGTGCATATGTGTGTTTTTACTCTTTCTGGAACTACAATTAGTTGACTATTGGACCTCTATGATTGACCCTCTGATTTTTATTTTTTTTTTGAGGAAGATTAGCCCTGAGCTAACTACTGCCAGTCCTCCTCTTTTTGCTGAGGAAGCCTGGCCCTGAGCTAACATCCGTGCCCATCTTCCTCTACTTTATATGTGAGACACCTACCACAGCATGGTGTGCCAAGCAGTGCCATGTCCGTACCCAGGATCTGAAATGGTGAACCCCGGGCCGCTGAGAAGCGGAATGTGCGAACTTAACTGCTGCGCCACCAGGCTGGCCCCAATCTCTCTGATATTTTTAATTTTCCCTCCTGTTTTGTCATTTTATTCCTTCTTAAAATGAATCATATGAAATTGTAAATGTTTGATCATTTTTTAATTTACAAGAGTGGCAATTCCATATGGTTCAATCTATATGTCAATTTATGAAATATTTCTTTGATTATATCATACAAAATATTTTATATTAATGATGATATTTTGAATTTCCAATTTATTTGCACTTAATATCAAGATCCTTTTTTAATATCAAGATTCATTATGTTCTCTTACTCTCTTGAGGATGTTAATTATACTTTTTAGAAGTTTTCTTCTGCTTTACTGAATGTTTTTCTTTTCAAAGTCTTTTTTACTCCTAGCTTTCTTCTAGGAGGTTTTATTGAAATATCTGGCAATGTTTTAACTACCTGTTGATGTTTAAAAATGGGTCCTTAAGAAGCTGATTAGAAGTTTTGTGTTCATGGTGGAGTAGGCGTGTGATGGATATGGACCCATTCATTTAGGCTGGAGCCTAAAATATAAAAAATTGTAGGTCTTTTTTATTTTTCCCCTGAGACCAATTTGTGCCCTATCTTCTGCCTGAAGCCTATGTGATCAACTTCTAATTTGGTAGGAGCTGAGCATGGGGAGAGGGGAAAGATCGCACTGTTGAGTTTACAAATGTTAACTTAGTTCTCCTTGCTTTACCTTAATACCTACCTAGCACCCCCTACCGTGCCCACCCTGCCCCAGGTGGAATCTCTCTTTCTGGATGGGAGAGGTAGAATCACCAGGCTGTGATGAGTGGGGAAGGAATCCTGGACACCTACTCACTCTGCATTCAAGCTGTCGGTCACACTCCTAGTTTTGACTCCCATTCATTCCTCTCCTTGGTGTACTTTGAAACTCTGACATTTTCCCCAGGTTCTTCGGTGAATAATCCACTTGGATTCCACTTCTTTTCTTCTATCAACTCAGTTTCCACGTCCCTCTGCTTTCTCTCTTTTAGATATTTGTTAACATCTCTTAGCCACCGCTGCCTCTCCTTTCCTTCACTTTGTGAGTTTATAGTTCTCTACCGTTTTAGTAGGACTTCCAGAAGGAGGAGACCTAGATGAGTATGTGTTTAATCTACTCCATTTAACCAGATTTCCTACAATTTATGTGTTTAGAAGTGTTGGGAAGCTTGTTTCTAAATCCGAGGACATCCATAATGCATTATTTAGTAGAGTGGAACCTGATGTTTCACAACTTCACCGTTCACGCATAAGTAATAGAAACCTGAAGGAGAGTAGACCTTAAAAGGTTTGAGGCTGGAAAATGTCTAATTTCTAGAATCTGAGAAGCTTATGCTCCCCAGGGTAGAGACTGGTATTTCTCTTTGTGGTTAATCCTCTCCCTGCTCTGGGATAGAATGATTATTGAGTATAATTTCACGTATGTGGTATAATTTCCTCATGAACACGTGGAGTTGAAGTCAGTACCTGGTCATCTTTATTTGTGCAGGGGGTTACCTCAAATGCAGTTTCTTCATTTTGAGGTGCTGCACTTTCATTTAGAAATGGAAATTGGGTACATAAACAAGGCACAATCCCTGCACAGAGTATTTTAAACTTAGTTTTGGAGTTGGACTACTCAGCGATGAAAAACGAGGCATTTGGTTTCAGAAATTTGGAGGCCATACAACTGTTAGAGGGATGTGTCAGCATTATCTCTACTCAATACTCTTTGGAGGAAATTCCATGACAAGGACCTGACTTGGTTGAGAACAGCTCCAACTATTAGTTCTTCTTCAAGGGGTTATTTCTAAATGAATAAATATGACTTTGGGGAAAGTGGAATATTTTATTTGTGGTTTCTGGTGGGCAGACCATCTTTGAGTGTCTGCTCTCTCCTGAAGTAAAGAGACCTCTTCATCATCAATTACGTGCAGCAGGAAAGAATGTGGGACCTAAATTTCTGCCACTGTTTTGAGAAAGGCTATTAGCAGATGGTCCACCGTCCTTCATACTGGGATGTAGCTCAGCCAGCATGGTTACACGGGGTGGGCCAACACTCACAGAGGACATGATGTTTAGTAGGAAGAAGGGGATTGAAAGCCATACCCAGAGACGGAATTACCTGAAACTTTAACATTCAGGGAATCTTGTTTGCACAGACCTCTCAAAATTTTGGGAGCAGCCCTATCAAGGTTTCCTCACGGCAATATGCCTCATAAAAATTACAAAAGTAAAAGACCACTGTCTCTTTCCATTCTGACATTCCTACCCCTCTGTCACCCTTCCCTGTAGGTGGTAGTGGAGAGACCAGGGAAATTTTGAGGATCTGGCTAAGGGGAAGGCGAGTCAGGGACTTATTTAGTGAGGGGCGTTTATCTAATTCACAGTCACTTACTGATGTTTCTGGTGTGGAAATGACTGCTAAGAGTGTCTTTCTCAAGGATCTGAAATGTCTTCCTAAAAGGAATTCCTTTAAATTCCTTTAAAAGGAATACATTAATCTTTGGGAAGGATGGGACCACTGTCTCCCAGTTTCTATCAGGGATAGAACCCTAACTTCTATAATCACAGCCAGCAGGCACAGCTGCCCTGGTCCCATCTACACCCACCAGCCCTTTGTGATCTGTCCCTCTCCTGAAGCCCTGCTCCCCTCCCTACTCCTTCGTTCTCCTTTTGAAATGTCCTGTCACATCTGCACTAATGGAAGTTGAGTTCAGTTCGTGCCAGACACTCTGCCCTACTGCAACAGTACATACTGATTAGAATCGTCCTGACCCCTTTTGCCAGTGTCCGGCCTTGTTTATCTTTGGTAGTCTCAAACGATCGAATTAGGCGCTTGTCTTCACAGTCTCATGATTCCATACTGTCTTAGTTGGCTTGGGCTGCTGTAACAGAACACTAGCCTGAGTGGCTTGAACAACAGACATTTATTTCTCACCATTTTGGAGGCTGGAAGTGCAAGGTCATGGTGCCAGCATGGTCCGGTTCCCAGGGAGAGGCCTTTCCCTGATTTGCAGAGGGCCATCTTCTTCATGTATCTGCACATGTGGGATCATCTCTCATGTGTCTCTTCTTCTTGTAAGGACACTAATCCAATTTATGGGGGCTCCCTCCTCATGATCTAATCACCGTCCAGAGTCCCCCACCTCTGAACACCATCATCTTGAGGATTTAAATTTCAACGTACAAATTTTTTGGGACACAAACATTCAGTCCATAACACAAAGTGACAGGTGCAGAAATGTCCTCCAAAAACAAGTGTCCCCAGTGACCCTGTGCAACACAAGAACAGTCAGATCACACCATTTGTGCCTTGGGACATTTGATTTGCCTCTGTGGAAGGCAGGATTTCATATTAATTTTTTTTTCAGAATTCTCAAATGTTATATAGGATGGAAAATAAGCATTGTTTAATCAGAATGTTTACAATTAGTCACTGTACAAGAAATGCTCTGAAATGTTACAGCTCATTTGAGACATAGCTGTGACGAAGATTTTCTTAAATTTGACAAGAATCCTAAAAATTTACATGAAATTATCAACGAGTTGTGAAGGTGACCAGAATTTCTCAAAAGTATACGTAACAAAACCTCAAATTCTGATCAGTCTTGCTAGAGAAAAAAAGGAATTTATTTGTCTATCTGTCTGTCTGTCTAAGTTATGTGACAAAATCACTGTGACGTGAAGAGATGAGCAAAGAGAATGTAGACAAAAATGCAATGGAAAGGATTACAGAGGTATGTTGGGAGCTAATTAATAAAAAAATTCTTTCTAGATGTAATGTTTGTGGCATCTACCACCTTTTTAAAAACTTGTAATTTATAGAGATGTTTATTCTCATTTCAAACAAATATCCAACTTTCATACTTATTTTTGTATTCTTTTTCTTAGAGAGGGTCTTCCATGTTATATCAACTCTGGAGCCCACAAGCCTGGATCCTTCCATGCTCATAGGCATTTTCTTTTAAGTTCAAATATGGTATAGCATGTCTGCTGGGCTCAGGTAGCTGGGGCGGCTCATAAAGAGGGACAAGCGGACTGCCACTGAAAGTGTTGCCAAAACATTGGGTTCTTATTGTCCCCCAGGATACATATCAAGAGCGACAACAAACAGGAACGGAAAAGTAAAAATTTATTGGCTTATGCACAGGAGAGGCACGAGGGAGCCACTGCGGAAAGGAAAGGGGCAGGTGACCAGCTCAATAGGGAGAGGGATTATGGAGCATTTGTTAGGCAAAGGCTGGGGAGGAGGGCCTTCTCATGGCATGTAGAGGTGAGACTTTCCTTGCATCTGTGATGTTGCTCAACATGCCACCACATGTGATGCATATATCATTAGCATGCTAGCTCTCCACCCCTGGGCGGGATTTTTACTATGCTAATGGGGCTAGGGTCACCTTTAGCGGACTCCTGGGTGCTAGGGCACATGCATGAGCCCAAGAAAGTCCCAAAGCTGTGGAGGGTGGATCTTGGTGGCCTCTATCTGATTCTCCTAGGCTACTGATTGGTTAGGGCCAATCTTGTTAGGGCCTTATCTTGTTAGGCCTGGGGTGTGGCAGATGGTCTTGTCTCATTAGGCTGGATCCTGTCTCAAAAAAAGGGAAGATCTTAAAAGGGAAAGTTTGGTTCAATTATCCGGTTCTGGCCCCCAGACCTTGGAAATCAATCTGGAGAAGTGATTCTAGAATGAGATCAATGCTGAACAACTTCCAGAGCAGCCACCTCTCCCAGTAGCTTGAGAACTGGGGAAATGGCCCTACCTGCCTGCTTGCGAAGTAAAGAACTGTGTCGCTCACCAGCTGTAGCTCTAGGAGCCTTGGGACCAGCAGGACCTGGAGAGAGGAGATTTAGGAAGATGTGGAGTTAAAATCCCTGGTACAGCAAGTAACAGGGGAGTAGGCAGGATCCAGAATAAGAGGGGAGAGGACATCTAAAGTTACCATGTTTTCCTGAGCCTGGTGTAAGGATGGCTACTCCTTGCTCTAGGTGGACTCTAAATCAAGATTCTTCCCTTTTTTTTTTTAAGACAATTTTTTTAGAGCAATTTTAGATTTACAACAAAATTGAGAAGAAGATACAGAGACTCCCCATACTCCCCCTGCCCCTGCACATGCACAGCCTCCCCTACTATCAAAAACCCCAACCAGAGTGGGACATTTTTTTTTTACCAAGGATAAACCTACATTGACACTTTTTTTTTTTAATTTATAAAGAAAAGAAAAAAAATCTAAAGTTGATTCAAAGCCTCAGTCATGAATGAGACACACGCATATTGTCCCTCTCTTCACTTTCCTTTCTTCTCTGGAACTTTCTCAGCCAAAAACATCATTTGCAAGATGCAAAAACAAGCTTATCTTTTAGGGTGTGTGCAGAGAGAACTTTGTTTACAAAGAATTTGTCTTGTTTCCGGCTTCCTGTAGATGGAGCTAAATCCTCAAGCATATGTTTACACATCTTGGAAATTCCTGGGAAGGAGATCTTTGAAAGATAGTATTAATGTCTGTTGCTGAAGGCTCTTAATTCTCTTTACTATGAGTAATGCTACCACGTGCAAGTTTTGGTGCTAAAGAAAAACACATTTTTTGAGACACAAGTCCTGTGCCTGCTTCCTCATCTCCTCACGGAGGCTGTTTTTCAATAGCAATTGCTAGCAATGTTGCTACTGTTTTGTATTTTGCCTAAAGTCACGTCTGCCTTCTTTTGTTTTTTGTAAAAAATTAAACAGTCAACTGCCCTTTATCCATTGTCCTTTTTCACGGGTGTTTCCTGAGTACTGGCTTGTCCCCTGCTCCTTGGGACTGATGACCATGTATAACAAACGGTAATGATCCCTCAGTGTTTCTTTCAGTCGGTTAATAAACACCGCATTTCTGCGGACAGAGGGATGTACTTTATTACTTCCCCATATGGTTTCTAAGGGATGTGAGAACACAATGTGACAGGCCAACAGGAAACTTAAAAAAAGAAACAGAAAAAAATATTGTAAAGAATCTGATTGTGTCTTTACCAAGTTCTCATCGCTCTGTGTTTGTTTATTGACTCCAAAACGAGGCCGAGAAATTTTGTACCTTAAAAAGAAAAGAAAAAGCCTAATAATACTTAAGGGATTTTAAATATCAATGTTTTTATAGAAAATATTTTTAAGTGAATTTCCCTATGTCTCAGATGCTGTTTAATTTACCCAAAAGGGAATTACATTTTACTTTTTGAAATAAGGAAATAACCCTTCAAAAAGTTTTTAAGCTGTTTCTATTCTTCCTATTAATTCTAATTTTTAGCCAGTACACTAAGTCACAGGCAAAGTAAAAATGAGCTAATGACGTTAATTATAAAGTGAAATATTATCTTGAGCTTAAGACATCATAATTATTTTGAAATTCAGGAAACAAGAGCTGTGGCAACAATGTAAATTCCATGCTCCACATTTTTAGGCTGCGTATTAGAACCATTAGCACTCTTGTGTATAATTGAAGTCTCTAAAGTTAGGACATTTTCAATAATTAAATATATCTCTTTTTTGGATTAATATGGAAATTTGCAGATTAGGTTAATTTCATTAATATATGAGTTTTAAATTTATATTCCAAATAATTCCAAAAATATTGGAATACTAGTTTTCATGGACTGGTTAGCATTCAGATGTATTATTTACTATTAGTTTTTAGAGGTTCTAGGATTAAAGAAAAGAAATATTGATACCAAGGAGGCAAATTTTGAAATTTGAGGTACTTAAAACAACATCCAGGATTGTTCTTTTTTAAAAATAATATAGTTAAATTTTCTCAAAGGTCTATTTACTATTATACAAACTACCTTTTGTTTTGATTTATTAAGAAGACATTAAAGGCATATTATTTTTTTATGAATTTTTCTTAAGACTGCATTAAAACAAATGGCTTTCCAGTCTGCACACTCTTCAGGCCAATTAGCAATTTTATATTGATTTGCAAAAAGGACTCCATTACCAAAACCTTTTGTAATTATCTAAATCCAAATTGTGTTTAGGAAGATTTTGAGACACCCAAGAATAAGCCAATTTCCGTTATAGTGAGAGAGAATTACATGGTGGATGCAATGAATGCTGTCTGTTTACTTCGGCTTGTGTGTGAATAAGTATAAGATTTGTCATTCAACAAAAAAAGAAGTAAAAATAATGTTAACCTTCAGTTATATTGTTGTTTCCTACATAAAAAAGCAAACTACTAGCAACTGCAGTTCTATTTCCCTGTGAGAATGCTGTCAACCTGCTGTCTCAAAAATGGAGCTGAGAAATCAGAGCTGATATTCTATATGATGGAGAAATTTAAATGGATTTTATGTACAATTAAGTTTGCAGAAAGATTCTCAGCATGTAAGCATTAAACTGGATTTGAAAACATGCCAATTGACAGAGATTTATAAAGAACGTTGAAGATATTATCTTTCCATAAGTATGGATAGCATATTTACATTTTCTTTTTAAAGATTTTATTTTTTCCTTTTTCTCCCAAAGCCCCCTGGTACATAGTTGCATATTTTTAGTTGTGGGTCCTTCTAGTTGTGGCATGTAGGATGCCACCTCAGCATGGCCTGATGAGCCGTGAAGTGTCAGCGTCCAGGATCCGCGCCTGTGAAATCCTGGGCCATCGAAGCGGAGGGCAAGAACTCACCCATGGGCGGGCCTAGCACATTTCCATTTTAAAAAGGATGCTAAGGGCTGGGGGCAGGGGGAATAGGGGAGATGTTGGTCAAAGGGTACAAACTTCCAGTTAGAAGATGAGTAAGTTCTCGGTATCTAACGCACAGTATGGTGGCTATCGTTAGCCATACAATACCATATGCTTGAAAGTGGTTAAGAGAGTAGATCTTAAATGTTCTCACCACAAAAAAGAAGTAGTAATTATGTGAAGTGATGGAGGTGTTAGTTAAAGCTATGGTGGTGATTGCTTTGCAATATACAGTGTATCAAATCGCCACATTGTACACCTTAAACTCACACCGTGTTACATGTCAGTTACATCTCAATAAAGCTGGAAAAAAAAGATAATTTCTAAAACAAGGAAAAAAATTTTCACTTGAATATGTCTTCTTATGGGTTAGGCATTGGCACGTTGACCCTTCTCAAATCTTTTATTTCCAATTCCCACCTTGCTTTGGGCTCTCTCGAAGCAGAGGGGACTAACTGAGTTAGGGCAATGGGTTTCCAGGGTCCTCCTGGCTGTTGCCTTATTTAGTAAGGCAGGGCTTGTGCAGTCGCTGGTTGGATTTTATTATGTCCCTTCCTGACATCTTCACTCACTTGATTGCCCAGGCCTAAGATGTTAGGCAAGATGAGGTCTGGGGCCAGGATAATTTTCCTTTGAAAGCATCAGTGCTCATCAGATTTAAAAAATTGCACCTCCACTATCCTGTCTATATCTAAATCAATTAAATATTTTCCCCAAAACAATCAAGAAAGGCACATATTCAAACCTGCCAACTCAGTTGTAGACTATGACTCGGATGTGTAGATTGCACCAGATTGTTCTGGTGTGGAAGTGTCTTTTATTAATTCAGGAAGCACGGGGGTGGCCCTAGGAAGGAAACCACCTCCAGTAGAAGGGCCCCTTACTGAATTTCTCTCCGCTTCTGATCTATTCATTAGTTCTACAGCTCTGTGCATTTTGCCTACTGTCCCCAGGTGGAGGATGAGGTGGGAGGGAACCAAGAAAGAAGAAGCAAATCGTGGTGAACCTCAGTGCGGGCAACGGGATTGTATGACCTCACTTTGGCTGATAATGTATTACAGGCATATGAGAAAATTAACTTGCATTACATGAGCATATTCCACCTCACCCGTGCTGTCATTAACTCACAGACCGTCATGGGTTTGAAGGGAGTTCAAACCAGTGAGGCTGGCATTCCTTTTGGACGGCCCCTGAGCCTTTTGGCAAAACTCAGCCATGGGTGTAAATGATGTCACCAGCTCTTTATTAACCAGCTAAATTAAACATAGATTCAATTTTAAGAGACTTCTGTCTTTCACGTCATACGCTCCTAGTAGCATTGTATTTATCAGCAATTCCAGTGTTTCAGTGCCTGATCACTTCCAAATATTACAATATGATTATATAATATTTGTAGGGTTTGGAATCTATCATGACGTCCATTCAAAGAGAGATTTCAGAATTTAAGGACAGCTTCCTGGGTGCACAGCTGACACCGCCGGACATAGCACCTGTGCAGTCTCTAGGATCCACTTAAACTGCAGACTTGCCCAGAGGAAGTTGTGCAGTCCTGCTTCTCTTAACAGGTGATGGAGAGACGCAGATAAGTTTTTCAAAACTAGAACCATAGAAAGTCACTGAAACGATATTACCTCCTTGTTTATTGTGAAAGGGACAAACATTCCACCCCCTCTAGAAACTTAACTAGAACATCTTCAGACGTACCTCCAGGTTGTTGAAAGAGATATAATTTGGGGAACTTTTAAGTGGTGAATCAATGAAGATTCCTTTATAGATGCCTTTGATAATTCTACTAAAAGTATATTTTTTTTCCCCAAGAAGACATTTTTCTTTGTTCTTTGTTCGTTAACAAATCTTTATTCATCATGACCGGAATCAAATTATCCCTGTCACAAAGCCGCTCCCGTTTTTCCCATCCCTTCCTGCTCTTCCCATTCCTTGGTGCAGTGCGGTCACGGCACGTGTAGGACCCCTCAGCAAGGTGTCGTTTTAGGAAAGTCCTCACTGTGTGTGGGGAAAGAAAGAGAGTCAGGTTATTGTAACCATGGAAGCCACTATATTTTGCAGCCTTTAGCTTCCTGGAGGGAGTCCAGAGATGGGGAAGAGATTCCATTTTAAATGCTATGCAAGTGCAAATGCTCCATAGTTTATATCTATAAATTCAATCTAGACATCTTATTTTAAAAAATGTATGTATCAGTGCCTCTCAGGAGAAGCATGTCAAAATATATGAAGGAAAGCTCACGATTTTAAATTATTTTTGGACTATGATAACTATCTTGGCATTTATGTTTACCTTACGTGGAGATCAGAAAACACTTTGAAGGCTCTTTGGAGCAACGGGGGAAAGAAAATATACCCCTGAAACACGAAAGATATTGCAGACACTTAATAGACAACCTCGGAACTACCAGCAGATGGCGCAACAACCTATTTTATAGTCAGCAGGAAACTTCTCATTATCAGAAAATAACCTAAAATGGCATTTTCCTCTCTTTGCTTATTAATTCTTAATGCACTAAAAATATAATGACTTCATTGACTATAACAATAGATGCTGTGCTTATTGTGTTAGAGTAACGAAAGGACTATTATATCTTTTTTAAACCAAAAGGGACCTTCGAGCTATCTGGTTCAATTCCTCTGTTTAACAAACAAGGAGGAGACTGAGGTTCTTAATCTTGAATTTAAGACACCAGCTGGGCATGGTCTTGAGGAGAATCCTGGCCACATTGCTGAGTCCAGCACTCAGTGATTCAGCAACATTGCCCCTTAGCCAGATACCATTTTTAACTTAATAATTACAATTTGGGGGTATAGGATTGCTGGTCAATGAATACTTTTCAGCTGATATTTATCTGTAGAGACTCTTCAATTCTCTTGCAAGAGCACTCATCTTTTCAGAGAAATGGCATCTTCAGGGAGAACATACTGTCTTTCTTCATCTGTTTACCATTTTCTACAGCATCCCTGTTTCCAGCTGTGAACTAACGATGCCAGTTAGCCAAATGCTTCCTTTCCATCCTCTGGCTATTTCTGCAATAGAAAGAAAGGGGATTTTCACACATTTGGTTTATTCTGGGAAGATATTTCCCATAGAGGCAACAAATATCATACTAACAAGAATGATTAAGGAGAATTAGCTTCCGTTCTGTTGCCAGAATGATAATGGAAATGTGTGCCTCTGTTCAACAAATGGAAGTTGACATAAAGCTGCATTATTAAATTTTAGGAAAAGAAGAGTAGTGAAAACTTGAGTTCAAAAAGAACATAATGCACTCAAATAATCTCCTTACCTGAAAATTAAAAGACTGAAAATTGATATGACAGTCATGGACGTTTTAAAAAATTAAAAATTTATTTTGTAATTTACATTGTTTCTTCTCATTCGTGTCGCCAAATTGTGTGGAAACTGTCAGAAGGACCATAAATGTTTTATGCCGAAAATAATATTTTAGAAGCTCTTGTTGAAAGGTGAGGAAAGATAAATTTTCTGGAAAATCAAGGTATCCTACAAGATCTGTCCGTATTTGTTTCCTTTTGTCAATGGGTAATACTTTCAATCATCGAAAATTGGGATAGTAGTTTAACCACAAAATAACTATCAATGTGTTACAGAGAATTCAAGGTAAACCAAACCCCAAGGAAATGTCTGATACAGAATTCTTCAAAATATGAGTTTTAAAATATGGTTCCTGGAGCAGCCCGGTACCTGAGTGGTTATGTTCGTGCTCTCCGCTTTGGCGGCCCAGGGTTTCGCTGGTTCAGATCCTGGGCGCAGACATGGCACCACTGATCAGGCCATGCTGAGGCGGCATCCCACACAGCACCACCAGAGGGACCTACAACTGGAATATACAACAGTGTTCCGTGGGGGGCCTTGAGGAGAAGGAAAAGGAGAAGGGGAGAAGGGGAGAGGGGGAGAAAAGAAGACTGGCAACAGTTGTTAGCTCAAGTGCCAATGTTAAAAAAAAAAAAAATATATATATATATATATATATATATATGGTTCCCTTTTGAAAATATCTGGAAATCAAATTGCCCAAATCATTACACATTTAACTTAGTTTCAATTTGACAAGGCTGTCCCTCAGGATGTATATTTCAGAAGCAAGATTAAATGAGTAAACACAGACACAGCACTTTTCCCATTGCCTGCCTCAAATAACTTGCTATTTCTTTTGTTACCATCAGAATGCAGCAAAATGACCACCTAGTTTTCAGAATATGCAACTTTTGAGCAGAAGGACTTTTAGCAAAGAACTGAGCGCCCAGGCCTTGGTTTTGCTCATAAATGTCCTCATCAGATGTTCTTTTGGAGGTTGTGAAGTTTAAGACTTGGTGATTTTACCATCTTATTCCAAATAAAGAAGCTAGAAAAGCTCTCTGATTTTATTGTGAGAGTTCCGTATGAACAACCATGTATAATGATTTGACAACATTATGGGAAAATCTGGTAAAAGGAATTTTATTTGTAATACCTATTTGAACTGGAAATTCTCTCTTGAGACGTCACTTCCTGATGCGTACTTTGTTAGCAAATATCCCTGACAAAATGGTGGCAAAACATTCTCTTGGGAGCAATCCTACATTACTTAAAAAGTCTAACAATTTATCTCCACATCCGAATTTAAACCATCTTGCAAATCACGTGTTTTCCTTTGGTTAATGTTTAACTTAGCTTTTTTTTTTTTTTTTTTTTAAATGAATAGAAGTTTGAGCAAGTAGAAAATCTACTGATGACTTTCGTAACATGAACCCAGAAAATAATTTGAACCTAGTAATAATTATGACAAAATATTGGTTACTAATTATCACCTTTTTTCTTTTAGTGTCTACCCTTGCTAAAAAGTCATTAAAGTTTCCCATCTGTGGATTGTGACTTATAAAAATGTGCGGGGCCTAGTTGTGTGAGGCATTCTGGGCCTTAGTTTCCCCATTCAGAACAGAAGGAGTTGGGCTGAATGAGATCTAGTTTCCTTTCCCTGGTCTAAATGTCCTGTCTATATGGCCCTGCTTGAACAGGTAAGGCTGGTGAATGATTCCAATGTCCCATCAGCCGATGGGATAGGTCCTTATCCCAAATATGCTGGGTCTGATGCATTTCAAAATTCACATTTATTTTTTCTTTTGGATTTTAGAAAGGAAATGTATGGCAAATACAAAGTATTATACAGCGTCCCCAGCTAGCTCTGGGGCAGCTCCCCATAATCAAGCACGTTAAGGATTCCGATGGTAAACAGGGACTATAAATAGCTTCTCCTCAAATCAGGTCAGGTGTGATTAAAGGAGCTATGAAAATCTTATTTTACTGCATTTTGGATTTTGAATTGTGGATAAGAGATTGTGAACCTGGACAGCCACGAAGCCTACTGATGAAAACAACACAGAGTGAGTGAAACTTGGGACAAGTCTCTCCCCCGCAGTGGGGAATCGGCAGTAACAGGATGGACACTTTGCTTCCACCCTCTGCAGAAGTTCGTTTTCAAACGGAGGTGGAGGAGAATTCACATCAGGGGAAGGCCTGTGCTCAGGGTGAGGGTGGGACATTCCCATCTCTATATTATTTTGTTGGTTCCATGTAATTTCACTGTCTTTGCTTTTGTGCTTTTTTGTGGCAACACAAACATACAAACTAACTGAAAGAAAAAAACGCTAACTTTTATTAATTTTGCAATTCACTTATTGAAGAGTCTTATTATGGAAACACTAGCAAGTCACAGACTCTTCCTATTATATTACAAGGAAATAGAAGGAGACCACCCACATGAGGAAAGCAAAGGCTATTTACTCAGAGCTTGTTAGAGCAAGGGAGTCAGCCACCATCACTTGCTTTTGGCAGGGACTCAGAGGCAGGCAGGGAATGGGGGAACTTCATCATGGACAAAAAGGAAGGTTCAGGGGGCCAGCCCCATGGTCTAGTGCTTAAGTTTGTGCACTCCACTTCAGTGGCCTGGGTTCGGTTTCTGGGCATGGACCCACAACACTTGGTAGCGGCCATGCTGTGGCAGCAAACCATAGACAAAATAGAGGAATATTGGCACAGATGTTAGCACTGGGCAAATCTTCCTCAGAAAAAGAAAAAAAAAGGGAAAGGCTCAGGTGTGCCCTGATGGAGGCTGAGGGCCTGGGGAAGCTTGGGGTGGCTCACTAGGAACGTGGCTCTATGTGATTGGTTAGGGGGCATATTTGACTTTCTCTGATGGGTTCTGAGTTAGAAGGGATGGGAGGGGGTAAAAATGAGGGAAGCTGGCAGTTATTGATCAAGTTCTGGACGTTTGGGGCTGTTTGCTGCAGAGGCTGCGGTCTGGCTTTGTGGGCTGGCTGCTGCAGAGGTGGGGCACAGGTCTGTTGTCATAGATGGTCTAGCTTTTGTCTGAATTCTTCCATATTCAGTCTCTCAGTATAAGGGAGTTCCAGTGGAAGCTCCAGAATTTCTTAAAAGGAGAGATTTAAAGGGATAATCTTATGGATAGAAAGTCGAGGAGACTTGTTATGAAGCCGCGTGTGCATAGAAAACCCTGTGGCTTTACTTAGATTATTCATTTGTTTTGAGTGGCTTTGCAGTGGGACATGCTGGATGCAGTGAGGTTTCTAAAGACCCTGCTGCTTTCTGTAGCTCCACAGCTGGGGGTGCCTTCCTGTATTAAATTTATTTCATTCTCATCAAGTAGATGACATTAACTTTCTTAATGTAATCAAACAGCAAAAAAGGCTCTAAGAACAGAAACGACTTTCAAATGTTAAATAAAACATTCTCTTTCTGTGCAAAATTCTGCTTTAATGAAGGACGCTAAGCAAATAATTTGCTTTGCAGATCCCAGGGAAGTTACCGAGAAAATGATGAATAGAAAGAAGCGTGAAAGAATAGAAAGATGGAAAAGAGAGAGATGGGCCAATGAACTTCTGAGTCACTTGAACAAAATCAAATACTAGCTATGAAAATTAACCATTAGTCAAACTAATTGACTTATAAGATGAATACTCCTCTCAGAATCAAAATAATGATATTAAATGGCAGAATAACTGCATTTGAGGTTATTGAAAAGAAAGACAATCTGTGAAGTGACTGAAGTTAATGGCTTGCTCCTGCCCTGCTGTCGACTTTCTTCATTCAGAATATATATATTTTTTCTCTCTCTCCCATCATGGATTATTAATATCCATATGACTATTGGATTAGTTCACACATCACAATAAAACAAAATTATGATGTGAATATTATCCCCATATTTTGAATACTCCCTGAAGTGCCTTTTGGGTGATTAAGGTGATTTTTCATTTAGAATGTGAAGATACTGGTTTTTAAAATGAAGGGTTTCTAATACACACAGAACCTAAATGCATAATATCATTTTACATTTTTACAGAGATGTCTGTTCGAGGCCTCCAAAGCCTGTGGTTCATTTAAGTTTATTTTATATCCTGTTATGTGGCTGCTCTGAAGTCACTGTATCCAAGTATAGCTCCCCATTGGAACTGTCAAGAACTGTGTATACAGTGTACAGAGCTGTGATGGGACTAAGATTTTGCCCAACTTGCAACCAGCAAGTTAGGCTGCACAGTTTTGTGGATGCTTATAGAAGACATGAGACTTGTGGGTCAGAGACAAAGGACTTTATGACTCATGGTACAACCTGAGCATTATATTTGCTGAGTTAGTACCACTTGTCCCCCAAGTCACACAGGCCCCAATGGAGGCACACACGTGCAGTGTGTGGTGTTGCAGGAGAGGAACCCTGACTCTAGAGAATCTCATCTGTTGTACCAGGCAGAAACTATATCTTCCCTTTGCTCTGGAAGGAGAAAATGTATCTTCCATGCAGGTTTGTTCTGCAGACACCCTGAAAAGATAGTCAGAGAGACCCTTTGCTTGAAAGATGTACTAAAAACTTAGAGACCTATGGAAAATGATGTCCTCCAAATATGGTGAATCTTCCCATGAACATACCACTCCATTGGCCACCACGATTAATCTGGCCAACAGAAGCAGGGGCAAAATCTGTTCAATTTGGCTTCTGTAACATTTAATTTAGGTTTCTATCAACAGGACCCCAGGCATCAGGATGAAGTCATGTAGTAGTGTCCTAAACCATGCCCCCCACCAAGGTTTTGGGTCCAATTTGCTGAATAAGTCACTTCAACCAGGAGTCCAACTATTGCCCGTGGGCTCACTGCCATGTTTATTCCTGTATGCATATGTTTTCTATGGGGGTTAGGGCTTCAACATATAAACTTTAGAAGAACATAATTCAGTCTGTAGCAGATGCCAATCCACCCAGAGAATCCAGATCACTGGCTAGAACTAAGTTTGAATTCCTGAGGCCCCTTTGGCTGGGCTGTCACCCATAGGTGTACCAACAAGGTCAGCCCAGGGTGGCTGTTACGGAGAGAAAGCCCATCATGCCAGGAATGATCAGATTGGAATTTCAGATATTCAAATTAGTTCTTTGTTACCCCTTTCATCCTGATCATTGCTAAGGAGGTGGCCTAGAAGAGATGGTCCCTTTTTGGAACAGTGGCATTCAGTGGACAAACTGCCTTGCTAAGCATGTGGACAAGGAGGTGAAGGAAATAGAGTCAGAAAAGTTCTGAGTTGCTTTTTCAGGAGGCTGTTCCAACATTCAACGATACTAAATGACTATGGATTGTGGGCAGCATGGAAGGGCCAAAGGGTATCTTGACTATCAGCCCATTGTTGAGGGGCTTTTGTTATATAAGACACACCACTGTCAGATTGCAGATGGGAAACATGAACCAAATTACACTCAAGGCCCCAGTGGTATGGCTGGAGACAGCATATTGAACTGGAAGAATTTATCTTTTTTTCCAGCTTTATTGAGATATAACTGACATATAACACGGTGTGAGTTTAAGGTATATAATGTGATTTGATACACTGTATATTGCAAAGTGATCACCACCATAGCTTTAACTAACACCTCCATCACTTCACATAATTACTACTTCTTTTTTCTGGTGAGAACATTTAAGATCTACTCTCTTAACCGCTTTCAAGTATATGGTATAGTATGGCTAACGATAGCCGCCATACTGTACGTTAGATACCCAGAACTTACTCATCTTCTAACTGGAAGTTTGTACCTTTTGACCAACATCTCCTCTTTTCCCCCCGCCCACAGCCCATAGTATCCTTTTTAAAATGTAAATTGCCTTCCTTCCCTCATTTGATGTTCCAAACCACCACCCCCAATATCCTCCTTTGTCTTTAAAGATGCTATTTAAGGTGGCAGCTTTGGCCATTCTGGCGAGCTACCCAATTTTCCTGGGTTTCTCCCATGTACACGTGTTAAAAAGCTTTGTTTTATTTCCTCCTTGTATGCTGTCTCACATCAATTTAATTCTTAGGCCAGCCAGAAGGAGCTAGAGAGGGTAGAGGATTTATCTTCCTCCCCTACACTATCATCCAGGTTATTCACATTCTTTCAAGTGATGTCTTCCCTGGAAAACTTAGAAACTCTTGAGAAAATGACTTAGGTAGGAATAAACTATCTATAGCGGGAATCAGACCGTACATAAGGGTACAGTATTTTAGTGGGAAGAAATTTGATTCTGCTGACCAGGATACTCAAGTTTGACCTTTGTGTTCTTCTCCTAATAAAATAAGAGTACTGCACTATGAAAATGTTTTTTCATGGATCAACAGGGTGAAGAAGACCTTGATCCTTGAAGAAAGTCTTCGCACAGACACTTCTATGCCTGTCAACGTTACTGTGGCCAAGGGAATAACGTTACTGTGTTACTGTGAGAGCGATAATGGCTATAAATCTGCAGCTGAGAGCCTTTCAGGCTCTGCGCATCCAGCCTTTATTGTCATTGTTCACTTGACCTCTTTATCAAATCTTTTTCAACCTGCTTCCCAATATCACCTTGTTCTGATGTAGGTTGTGTTTTAGCCAGCTTAAACCTCACTAACAAATGAGGTGAAATCCATATATGCGGGAATTGGAGTCATGTTGAATTGAAAGAGCTTGCCTCAGGAGCAGCAAATTAGGTGTGGAACAAGAAATAGAGTTCCAAAGTGCACATTTCCAGTCATTTACTTCAGCTGGGAGCCAGTATCCTTCAATGAATCAATCAACGTTTACTTATCCGTCCCCTGAAGCAGTTTTGCAAATCGTTTTCAAAAATCATTGAACCACTAACAGTTTATCCACTCTGCAAAATATACACAGCTTCTTCTCATATCCACCAGAGTTACTCCCCTCTCGGCTGCATTCAACTCTTTTTACTGTTCCTGATTTCAATAAGCAGAAAATATATACACCTGCCCAGGGAAATAGCTCTCACCACATAATTGCCTCTTATATTTAAATATCTATGAGACCCTCTCAAAAGAGAGAGTAGAAGAGCTGAAGCATAGATTTCCCTCAACTTAAACACATGTGTCTTATAAAATAATGTGCCCTTGGGAATGGCCAACACTGCTTCCTCTTTAGGTGTAACCTTCACCACCTCCAGCTCAAATGAAATCACTACCAAAGATACTATCCTAAACCCTTGCTTTGTACCCCAGGGCCCCAGATGCATTCAGGGTCCCCGGAGGAGCTTCCTTCTGGTCACCTTGATCTTTTGATAAGAGGCAAGTGGGGGTGCTGCCTACACCTGCAGCTGAGGGATGCTGGGCGTCATGAGCTTCTGTAGGTTGTGACTTTGGGTGAGATTCCTAACACAGCTTTACTTGCCTTATCTCAAAAATGAAAAGCAATAATATTTCCTCTCTCACAAGATGTTCACTCTTCCTCATTCTGCTTTTAGATTGTTTATATCTGTGAGGGACTACATTACATCAATTATCTTGTGAATCGGACCAAAGAAATTAGAAGTGAGAGCCAATACACACCTTTGAATAGTGGCTAAAATTTACATTCTCATTTTGCAGACTGACCTAAACAATTTAGCTATCAGCAGTAGTTAGATTCTTTGGGTTAGTTATGGTGATTAGAGGGTGGTGGGAGAGAAAAATATATATTTATACATTCATACACATTCAGCTTCTAGAACCCCCTGGTACCTGGGATCAAGGACAAGTACTCTCTGACTCTCAGTGTCCATAGGCACAATTAGGGATAATATGATAGAGGAGACGCATAACTTACACCAATGTAACCACATACCCTACAAAAAGACTCTCAACAAATTCAACCTTTCACTACTGGCTACAGTCAATATATACAAATATATATATTAAACATTTGAAATTGACTTTGTTTTGTATTTGATGAATTCTTGATACTTTAAAGAAAACCAAAAAATTCCACGTATGGTGACAACATATGACATATATGTATCACCTTGTTACTAAGTCCTTTGTTAGAATAACATCATATGTGAAAGCCTAACACACATACCTATTTTCACAATCAGGCACAGTAGCAGTCATACAACCTGCTGGCCTAGAGGAGACTAAGCCCCACTCTCTACCATCAGGCTCTCCATCTAGACCTGCGCACACAGTAAGGTTTTTTGTCAGGACCAGCCTGCTGTGTATCCCAGGGCAGGTGACAGAGTCTTCTGCTGCAGTACTGCTGTGAAGAAAAGTCAGGGCAGCATAAAACAAAAGGCAATTATTTCTTTCTCATGCGACTGCAGGTCACTTGCAACTCACCCAGCTAAGCTGACCTCCAGAATTTGAACTAGAGGTTCCAGGATGCCAGTTCAGTTCAAGGCTCCTCCACATGCTTCCTCATCCTCTGAGGACCAGTGACTCCCAGGAACATCTTTTCATGGCCATTTATATGAATGCAGAATGGATAGCCAGACACACATGTGAGTTTAAAGATTTTTGTTTATTCCATTGCTAAAGCAGTTTGCATGGCTCAATGCAACGTCAGTGGGGAGGTACATACATTTGTCTACTCTACTGCCCTGTATTGTCGCCTGGAGGAGGAGATAGTAAAATGTGATGGATAATAATAACAACAATCCAATCTCCCACTTGGGAAGTTCCCGTACATTGACAGTAAGTCCTTTAGTAAAGAAAGGTAGAGAAACTAGGGCTGTCTCTGTTTAGCTCAGCTGTCTGATCAAACACTTGGAACCTGGAAGGAATGGTATCTTGAAAACCTACCAAGTAAGGCGCTGGGGATTATCAATTAATGCCAATTCCATTAATTATTCAGGGAAATGTGATCCAGTATACTAAAATGTGAAAACTTGTGAACAGATCAATAAGATTGTCTTCAATCTTTTAATCCTTTTTCAGTTCTTAGAATGATTTTAGCAGAGGAAGATATGGAGTAATTTTTATTTAAAATTTTCTTTTGAAAAGAAAAGTGTTTTAAACAGTAAGCTCTTTTTGTAAAATTTTATTTCAAGATTAGAATATCAAAATGAACTCGATATATTTGCATTCAATAAAATGTAGGAAGTAGATTCGCCTTGTTTCTTAAAATGCAGAAATAATACATTCGATTTTTCAAATGTTTAGAAAATAGTAGCTCATGCTCTCTATTTATTTATATTCTGTATATTTTAAATTAGAAGGTCAAGTCCAGTTGAGTTTTGTAATTCCTATTAAAAATAAAAGTTCTAAATCATCTGCAAAATTTAGAAGTAAATCGTATGATTATTTTTTCATGCTTAAAAATTTCTAAAAATTAGCTGTCTCCATTAGTGTTCATATCTTCTAAGAAAAGAAATTTTGTGTAATTATTATTCTGATACATATTTTTTGTCGTTGTTTTAACATACTATAGAGTCATTCATAGGTACCAGCTGAAAAATGCCTCTTAGTTCAGTCATCATTTTTTACCAGTAGCTTTTATAGAATAAGCCAGCAGTTCAAAAATACGGTTATGTTTAAAATAAGGTATGTTATTTATTGAATGCAAGCAACAGTCCAATAATTCAAGTCTTATATTTATCTTCTCAGAGTAACTTGCTGTCAGTAAAAGGCAGATTTATGCAAACATATTTAACAAACAATAGTGGATTTCAACATCTTTAACTCATTTTGCAGAAAGATTCTATGTAGTTCAAGGAAAATAATTTTAATATGAAATACTTTCCTTAACAGCTCATATACACTCATCTAAGAGTATGTTTGACATTTTCATGCCTTTCTTACATAAATATTAGGAATACTTAAGTAGAATTTGGATAAGACTTTAATTTTCTCATATGCTTTGGCTTCAAAGAAACTAAAATCCTAGGATCTGTGTTTTGGCAGAGAGCGGAACAGAAGTGCGGCAGTTTGGGACACAGGAGGAAGGGACCACTTAATAAGAGACACGAAGATGCTTTCTCTCGGGAGGAGAGGTGGTCTCAACTTCACTCCAAAATTAAAAATAAAGAGTAAAAAGCCCTACTATGGAAAATGTGCAATCTCTCAAATAATCAACAAATAATAAAACCTAGGAAGTGGATTTTTATTTTTCAAGAGCAGAAAAATACTATCTTGGCTATTCAGATGCGCTATGCAATATTTAAATTCCTTTTGTAACTTGTTAGTAATTTAATAAAATATTCTACTTAGTCTAGAAATGTGAATAATGTCAGTCACAGAGCTAATTCATGATATAATCATTTCTTAATAATTGATCAAATTTGGTGTTAGAGTACTGTCCTAAATGCTTTTATGCGTTAATTCATGAGGTTGTTGTACATAGTGACACTCTGCCTCTCTGCCAAATTCTCCCTCCAGCACTGTGGCACCCATTTGCACGATTATCGTGAGGCTGGATGTTGACTGATCACAGCTGAGTCTGTCTCCAGGAATTGCCTGGAGTCCAAAAAAGAAGCCTCTTCTCCATTGGACACATCTCCGAAGGGTCATGGACCACCCCAGGTCCAAAGGTCCCCTTACATTAGTATTTATGTCGTTTGATTAATTATGGTATTTATGTTGCATTTATATTTATACTATTTGATAACAAATATTCTTTATCTATATATTTATGTTGCTTGATTAATTCTATATCAATGATTAACCATAATGAAAAATCAAACCTGAAGAAATCTTTAACCCCTAGAGTCTTATGGTCACAGAGATTTCTGTCCATATTTTTTATTGTAGTAAAATGATATGGTGACCAATAAAGCATTTTCAGGTATAAAAACATTTACACTAACGTAAAATTCTGTGGGAGAAATGGAATGAAATTTACATTCAAATGGAAAGGAAAATTATATAAAAAAGCCAACGGTTCCTGGAGCTTATTCACGTGTACATTTCAGTGGATGAGCCAAGATATAAAATCATTACAGTATTTAGATTTCATTAGGTAAATTTAAAAACATGTCCCTACCTTTGAGTTGACTCTTTTATTTTTAAAACTCCAATATTTGCTGATCTGCAAATTACACACTTTACGGGTATTTCAACTTATGACAAATTTTTTTTTAGTTGTAACTTAACATTGTGTGTGGGGATACACAGCTCTTCAAAGTTCTTTTAGGTGGTAAGGAGGCAAAAATTTCTGCCAAGCTAGATGACTCAAAGTGTCTTTCAACTATAAATTCAGCGGTGTTCTCTTGTCTTCTTTTCTAGATTAGAGTCAGTCTAACCCAGTCCTTTGTGGCGAGCACCCATTGATGGTGGACAAATAGTTATTAGCAATGGAAGAGGCAACATGACTAGGAAACCCAAAAGTGAGAGGTAATAAGGCTGGGAAATCTTTGGAGGAAGTGCAGTAATTTAGGAGCGCTCTCTCCTAGATAAGGTTCAAGACTTTTTAAACGCAAGAAAGTTCTGCATTAGCCTTCTGCTCATTTTCTGTCAGTCGTGAGAAGACATAGTGAAAAAGTCTGATGAGATCCATATAAATAAGAACAATAATTGATTCCACAGTTACCATATGGTATGCTGGTTGTATTAGTCTCCTGGGGCTGCCATAACAAATTCCCGCAAACTTGGTGTCTTAACACAGTAGGAACTTATTTCCTCAGAATTCTAGGGGCTAGAAGTCTGAAAGCAAGGTGTCAGCAGGCCCTCTCTCTCTTCAAAGTCTCTTGAAGGGGTGGAGGAATAATGCTGTGCCTCTTGGAACTTCTGGTGGTTCCTCGTGTTCCTTGGCTTGTGGGAGCATCACTCTGGTCTCTGCCATGGTCTTCACAGGGCATTCTCTCTTGGTCTCTCTGTGTCCTTTTTCTGTTTCTTATAAGGACATTTTTATTTAATTTAGGGCCCACCCTAACGTGGTATGATCTCACCTCAATCCTTACCTTAGTTACAGCCACGAAGACCCTATTTCCAAATAGGGTCATATTCTGAGGTTTTTGGGTGGACATGAATTTTGTGGGGGATCACTACAAACTCACCGGAATTATGTATGTCCAATGTTAGCCAGTCTCGCCCTGCCACTCAAAAAAACTCACAAAACCAAAAGAAGGATGAAGATACAAGAACTGTTTGTGAAAGATATTTTTCCATGTGTTACCAATGAGGCAATTTAAGTAAACCGACACGTCAAAATGTCAAAGCTGAGATGAGGTCCCAGTGATGCTGGACTGCAGAAGTCATTCTCTGCTCACAAACCATTCTGCTCTGCTGGCTGTTGCTCCTCCTCTTCTCCTATTTCATGTCTTTATCGGGCTGGTGATGCCTACACCACAAGCCTTGGACTCACATTTCCTTGGTGTTGGTTACACCGAAGGAAAAGGAGAGGGAAGGGTTTTGTGAGGTTTCTGCTTCCCCCACCCCCCCAGCCTGCTGATGACTCTGCCTTGAATGACTGAGAAATGCTTTCCATCAGATGGAAGCCCCCTGTCTAGTGGGTAAATCTATAAAAGCCTACGTAATGTAATCCTTCAGGTAGTGAAGCATGTGATGCTCGATGAAAACAGACAAGCTGGCATCCAGTGTCCTCATAGCCAACCTGCTCAGAAAAGCATACTTTGCTAGAGGCGAAATACTGCCGATTCCTTCAAGAATCACACTGCTCTTCTTAAGACTTGACCTTGTACTTTTGTGGTGCTGATGTGTTGTGCTTAATTACTGTATAATTACTATCAGGATTAAAAAACTCCATGATTTTTCATGCAATATTTTTATATTTCTTTAAAACAAAATATTTCAATTGCCTCTGACATTTTAGTTGAGATCTTTACAATATAAACGTAACTGAGTGGAAATCATATTTCCTCAATATGTCTTTAATGACTAAGAGAAATAATAAATTTCTTCCCACAAAATAAGGAGTCACTCTAAGCAAGGAAAGGTGGAATGGGATTATAATCAGGGATAAAGAAGAAGGCAGAGAGGAAAGGCAACTAAAAAATGTTTCATTCCTCTTCAGGACAACAGGAACTAGAACTTGAAGCGTCTGCCCAGTCATTCTGTGGTCCACTGGAGGAATCGTTTTGTTCCCTAGAAAGAAGCATCATTGTGGATTGGGTGAAAGAGGATGTCTTCCCTTGTAAATCTCGGGAAATCCACTCACTGCTAGCAGAGGGGCAGTGACATATTGATAAGTTGTCAGGACTGTACATTTCCATTGATTAACTGTTATTCGTGGCACTAAACACATAAAACATTATCAGTGGAGTCTTTACAGACCTTGTGGATTTCCTACATTTTCAAACTACAATCTTTCTGTCCATCTGGCTCTGTAATTCTATAAGACCAAATATTAAAGCCAAATAGAAACTGTGTTTTTCTTCGCTCTTCTCTTCCAGCTGGAATCATGGCAGGAGTTCTACTCAAATGCCAACACCTAAATCAGCAGCTTTATCTTGTCAAGAGAGAAGCATAACAAGAATTACTTCCAGAACAATAAGCAAAGCAATGATTCAAAGTTAATTATTATAACGAAGTTCTCAAACTAAGAGCTAGTCAATATATGCATGCATGCAAGCATGAAAAGGCCAGTAGGATCTGACACATAGGTAGAAGCTCTATCCATCTCTGAAGGACAGACATCATCCTTTCTATGGGAAAGATGGAGGAACTCCAGCTTACCAAGCTCTCCTAGGAAGAAACCACATTAGCATTTAGAACAAACCTGCGCCAAAAAAGAAGTAGATAAGACCATTATGAAAGTGTTAACGAAATGAGATAGATAATGATCAAAGCATAGGGAAAATTAATAAATTAACAATGACGAAAACTATTCTATTGACTCCTTAGTTGTCTTACCAAAATAAAAATGAACTCAATCTTAGATGTTTCAGAAAATTCAGAAAGTGAGCCGTTAACATAAGATTGGGTGAAGATATTACTATTAACCAATGCAAGTGTGGTTTGGGCTCATTAAGGAGCTTCTGTTTAGAGTGGAGAGCGTGGGAGAAGGTACTGAGCATCATCAGAACTTCCCTTAGCTCGTGCCAGATTGGAATGTGTTGGGTTTTTTTCGGTAAGGTCACAGAATAGCAACTCTCGTCTCTTTCTCTGTTAGAAGGTACAAATTCTGACCTTGTTTAAAAAGAAAGCTGATGCCTTTAGCAAGGCCTTTAAAAATAGAGTTGGGAGTTTTAACATAGTTATTCAAAATTACTAAAGATTCATCTATATATAAGATTTTCCTTTTTATCCTAGCAAAAATGAATTATAGCTATAACACTTTCCAAAAATTAATTACACTAGCAGATATGGCTACAAGACCCGGGGACACACATACCCCAAGGTCCTGAGGTTGGATGCATGACTCATGAAAGATTTTGTTGTTGTTGTTCATTTTCCTTTTAAAATTATTGCAATTAGTGATAAATTATTAATGTACTAAATAATGAACCGGAATGATCTTTTAAATGGAAACCTTAGTCTGTCAAAATTTTCAAAATAACACATCATGCAGTTGAAAAGCAAGTATCCTGGAAATACTTATTGTTAACATAATTTTTAACCATGACTGGCAAATCTAAGCCAAAGTAAATTTCAATGAAAACTTATCTTGCAAAGTGACTTACAGTCATAACATACAAAATGCCACAATTTTTTAATATATTTTTTGCGGCCAAATAGATAATATCAGCATCCCCACCAGATGCTCATTGGCAATATAAAAATATAAAACTGACAGTGGTGATAAGAAGAATGTATCCCGTTTGCAGTCCGAGGAAAACCTTGGTCTTTCTTCTGTACATATCTACACACTCTCCATGGAGAGTTTCTTCATCGCCCTGTCTAAGAAGATCTCAATTTCAAGCTCCTTTTTCCATGCCATGCAATTAACAACTCATTATACTATAGCCAATGCACCAATTGTTTTTACCCAGTAATTTAGCACTTGATAATGAACTATTTTGTTCTTCAATTTTTCTTGAATATGCTGCTTGTCTCCCCAGCCACATTATGAACATTGAGTCCAGACCTAGTGCCAAACTGCCTGAGATCCAGTCCTGGTTCCTTCACTTACAAGTGTGTGTGACTTTGGGAAAATCGCTTAAACATTTTTGTGCCTCAGTTTTCTCCATGCAAAATTGGGATAATGATAAACAGTGCAGCCTTATAGGTTGTTGTGGGGTGTAAATAATAAATGTATACAAAATATGTAGGACAGTTTCTGATATGTGTGCTATATAACACTATCTATCATCATTATTATTTTATTGTTATTTTTGTCCTCAGTGCCATGGACTTTAGTACCATATATATATGTGGTCTATATATATATATATATAAAAAATATATATTTTTTTGGGGGGGAGGGGAGGAAGATTGTCCCTGAGCTAACATCTATGCCAATCTTCTTCTCTTTTGTATGTAGGATGCAGCCACAGCATGGCTTGATGATCAGTGCATAGGTCCACACCTGGCATCTGAACCTGCAAACCCCAGGACCCCAAAGCAGAGCATGCAAACTTAACCACTACACCACTGGGCCCTCCCCATAGTACTGTACTTTTTGAACCTGCCTTGCATGAGATTGATCACAGAATAATTACTCTATAAATTTTGATGACTGATTCATAAGCCTGGAAGGCAGAAAAAAATTCATACATCAGTGGATCTGCAGATGCATGAGTTTGGGTGCGACTAATGATCAAACTATCAACAACACTGCATTTGGATACCCGAGTAGGTCTATGGAGCCATAAAGCAGAGTTGTGAGATGCTGATGAATCAGCAGCAAAGATAGAAACTCATACACATCACTCAAAAAATGGTATGACTTTTAATGCAGAGCTTTTCTGAAGTTCATGATGATGCAAAAATAGAAGCAGACATTGAAATAAGCTCCTGGTAGCTCTAAGGATAACATAAATATAGCAACTATGGGAAAAAAAAAGTCCAACTTTCAGTTCCACTTACTTATCTAGATATATACAACATCATCATCTTTGAAAATTGAAGGGCAGATTTAATAACAGGGAAGAGTTAAATTATAGGTATTCATTCAGTAGAATATGATATCACCATTCAGAATATGATTGTAGAAAATATTGAACGTGTGGGAATTGTTCACAATGTGCTGTTAAGAGAGAAAAGATCAGTATGATTGAAAATTTGTGAAGGAGGAAGAGGAGGAAGAGGAAGAGCTGATGAAGGAAATGGAGGAAGCGAAGGATGTGAAGAAAAGGAAAGAAAGGAGAAAAGAAGGAGGAGGAGAAGGCAGAGGGGGAGGGGAAGTTGCTTTCTGTAGAGTGAGTTGAGTATTTTTAAACTAAAACATTTCTGACTGAAGAGTTCGTCTGAGCTTTGTGTAGCACTCAATCTATGAGTGGGCTCATTAGTACTGGGAGGGAAGAGGTAAGAGTGTGTGAGCAATATAAATGTCTCATATAGAACAATTGCTCTTTATTTAAAAAATAGAAGACTCATGTGACACAGTTAGAAATATCGCATATATATTTCTTTGTTCCAAAAAACAGATAAAAATGATCATAGAAATAAATTTAGGAGGTGGACAGTCTTGAGACAGGGCAGAGAGAAGAAAAATAAAGGCAAATGAAAACCTATGTGCATGTGTGTACACATTTTAACATAATTTTATTTTACCTTGAATGTCTTTTAACTTAAAACCCTACTAAAAAAGAAGTAATTGTATATTCTGTCTGTGGGCTCTGTCTTATTTACACAGAAAGTTGTCTTATTTCATTAAAAAAACTGAAAAATAAGCCACATATGCACTTCTTTATTTGTTTCATGGGAAAATTTTCCTAGAAAACAGAGAGTGCCTCTGGAATACTTCATATATATTTGCATCATTATGAAAGCATATTTTGGGTTATAAATTAGAGTTAGTAATTTTTATCCCATTAGTTATATTTAATCTTTTCTAATTGAACATTGTTTATTCAAAGGAGAGTGTGAGACCCTCTTAAAATAAAAGGAGATCTTTAATCTGACTTGGTTACACACAGGCTGGGAGAGCTGTATCAAGATTCCCATCTGTGGGAAATTTAGGTTTTAAGCTGGCGAGATGTATCGGCTTTCTTTTGAAACTAGGACTCGAAACAAAACTTAGGCAATAAAAACTACAGGAAGCACATGAGAAATACCAACATTGGCTCTTTATTCTGCCTGAATTGTTTCGGATGTTGTTAACATATATAAGAAGACTAATATATAGATAAAATTACAATTAATCATTATTAGAGTCAGGTGGTATGAAATAAGAATATTTATTAAATATAAGAATTGTATCAGTGGTGTACACGTATTCATAGATATTACTCTTTCCACACAGATATTATTCTCTCCAAGTCACAGATTTAGGGCCTTATACCAATCCTCTACAAAATAAGCCTCTCCATGAACTAAATTGAAAGCTCAAGCTCTGTTGGTATTCTCCATTCCCAATAGAAAACAGATTTCATGGTCTAATTCCAAATCTCTATTATATACGTGTGGCTCATACTACCCAGCAATTTTTAGTTACAGGTTAAACAGGAACATGATAAAGTAAAACTTACATGCAAAGAAAATCAGCAAATATACAAACAGCTGGATGCACATGTGTTTACACCATTTTCTAAAATGTCTCTACATCATGCCATCCGGTGAAATTCATCCTAAATGCATCACAGTCAAATGCACGTCTTTACTGCTTGCTTAGCCAGGAAATACTCTGTGGGCAGTGAACGTGATTGAATTTGAGAATATAGGGTGATAACGGCAGTGAATAGCACTTCCTGAATGGAAGGGTCACGGATAAATCAGAAAAAGCAGAGGAAAAGAAAGTAAGTATTTAAGGACGTTACATTTTGGGAATAGATTGGCTAATATGGCAGAAGGAAAAAGGCAGTGATGACAAATGGGGGAAATAAGAAGAGCTCTCTGACGCTGAACCGTACTAGCAATCGATGTATTTCTCACTATCCGCAGAGTAAAGGAAACAAACATTGGCTTCACTTAAGATATTCCTTATGGAGGCAGTCAAATACACTAATTTTATCAAATCTTGACTCTGTAGTACACATCATTTTAACATTCTGTGTAATCAAATGGGAGCTATGCATAATCCACTTCTGGATATTAAAGTATCATGATTATCTTGAGAAAAAGCACGTTTGAGTCGTGAGCTGAACTGGCCACTTTGATGGCCTGGTGGTTAAGTTCAGTGTGCTCTTCTTCGGTGGACCAGGTTCAATTCCCAGGCATGGACCTACATCACTCTGTCAGTGGCCATGCTGTCATGGCGGCTCGTGTACACAAAGAGGAAGATTGGCAGCAGATGTTAGCTCAGGGTGAATCTTCCTCAGCCAAAAAAATAAAAAGTTGGGAGAGTGTGGAGAAAAGGGAACCCTCATACACTGCTGGTGGGAATGCAAACTGGTGCAGTCACTATGGAAAATAGTATGGAGATTTCTCAAAATATTAAAAAATAGAAATACTATATGATCCAGCTATCCCACTACTGGGTATTTATCCAAAGAACTTAAAGTCAACTATTCAGGGGCTGGCCTGGTGGCGTAGTGGTTAAGTTCACACACTCCACTTTGGTGGCCCAGGGTTTGCCGGTTCGGATCCTGGGCGTGGACCTACACACAGCTCATGAAGCCATGCTGTGGTGTCGTCCCACAGGGAAGAACTAGAAGGACTTACAAGTAGGATATACAACTATGTACTGGGGCTTTAGGGAGGAAAGAAAAGGAGGGGAAGATTGGCAACAGATGTTAGCTCAGGGTCAATATTCCTCACCAAAAAGCATACCTTTAAAAAAAAATTCAAAGAGACTTATGCACCCCTAGCTTCATTGCAGCATTATTCACAATACCCAAGACATGGAAGCAACCCAAGTACCCATCAAGTGATTAACGGATAAAGAAGATGTGGTATATATAAATATATGTAACCATAAAAATACTACCCAGCCATAAAAAACTGCAAAATCACCCCATTTGCAACAACATGGATGGACCTTGACAATATTATGTAAAGTCAAATAAGCTAGACAGAGAAAGACAAACACCACGTGATTTCACTGATATGTGGAAGATAAACACATGGACAAGGAGAACAGATTAGTGGTTACCAGATGGGAAGGGGGAAGGGGGGTAAATGGGCACATCTATATGATGACGGATAAAAGTTAGACTATTGGTGGTGAGCACAATGCGGTCTATACAGAAACTGATAAATAATAATGTACCCCTGAAATTACACAGTTATAAACCATTATGACCTCAATAAAATGATTGAAAAAGAAAATTACTGATTGTCATCTAAGTGCCATTAACTTTGCAAGGTACCAGCATACAGAGACATCCAAATAAACTTACATCTATTAAGTAGACTGTTTTTATCTCATGAAAATCTAACCCTGAATGTGTCTGTTATCTGCTAGTCTTGGGTCCATCACAAGTGTTCGTAAGTGTCATTTGTATAGGGCAGCTCATGAATTGTATCCACATTTCATATGAATTCTTATTAATGGGTACAAGGAAGTGTTGCTTCCAAAATTTTTACATTCAATAATTACATTGCCTTCACAATAATACCATGCATGTTGTAGACGTTTTATCACCTCTGTTTTCAATATTGATGCATGTGGTCTATAAAAATATAGTCAAGGTTAACACATTTAAGACGCTTAATATTATGAGTTACTAGTCTGTTAGTTCCATGAGGACAGAAACCATATTTTTTAAAATTTTACCTAAGTTGATAAATATTTTTTTCATTATTTTTGAGGTCTGTGAGCTTTATATATCATATAAAATGGAAACCTCAAACCAGTACTTGAGAAAAATCAGTAACGTCTCTAAATTACCTTAAAAAGTACAAAACTGAGAAACAATGTCAGATTGTTTTGCTATTAGAGGCAATTTTAACAATCAGTACACTTGAAGTAATTTCCTGGCACTATTGGCTAAATGACTCGATTATTCTTCTCATTCATATATAGATGTATTACTGGGATCAGCATTTATAAGCAATGAGCGATGTAAAAACTATAGAATGTAAGGAAATAAATCTATAATGCTTTCAGGACAGACGATGAATCATACTGAACTTGGGATGAATAATGGTTATGATTTAGACTTGTGCTGCCCAAGGCAGTGGCTATGAGCTCTTCCAAGGTGGCTGGTCCTAACTGGGATGTACTCCAGCTGTAAAACACACATCAGATTTCAAACACAGTAGGAATAAAAAAATGCATTCATAATTTTACATTGTGCACTGAAATGATACTTCTTGAATATATTGGTTTAAGTAATATATATCAAAGTTCATACAGCCTGCTTTTACTTTTTTAAAGTGGCTACTAAAAAATTTAAAATTACCAGTGTGCCCTCTTTTTATTTGTATTGGGGAGCACTGACACAGGGGATGCAGAGTGCAATGTGTGGATTAAAAACAATATCCTCACATCCATATAAAAGGATTGCTCGTAAAACATGTCAATAACAAAACTGGCATTAATTTTTAAAAATCCTTTTAGTGTGTTTGCCAGCTTAGTTTTTAGATCTATTCAGTATGATTAATTTTCAAGTTTTTTGGCAATGTCATGTTATAAGTATTTACTCAACTTAAAATTTTTTCAACATTTATTTAAAAATAAATATAAAGAAAATTTAAAGCATTTGAATAACTCAAGATGACATGGAAACGTATTGACAGACAGATTAGTTGTATGTAAAATCTGCAGAATGCATATGACATCAAAAATACTATCCCTTTTGCAAAAAAAAAGGTAACCAAAATCAATACTTCTGGTGACTTGAACTATTGTTTTCTTTCTGAACTGATAATAAATTTCTTACTTATCATTGGTCCATTCCTCTCAAATACCTAGCCTGCTTTTGCCTCTGCATCAGGACCACTTTGCTGTGCTAGTGACTGGAGGCAATGATGATCCAAATCAAAAGAACAATAAAATATATTACGCGATCGAGGACGAAATTCCAGTCAGACTTTGGTGATGACTGGGCAATGGGAACGACACAACATCACTGTAAAAGGGGAGAATGGAAAGACTCTCTCTCTCTCTCTCTCTGTCTCAATATCTGCTGGAAGTTATGAGCTCTCAGATTCTGGGCAATCTGCATTTCACTGTCTTCCCAGATTGCTTTTTTGGCCCCAGTAAAACCCCTTTGCAATTCCAGCAATTTGTAAAGCAGTCCAAGTTGTTGTTTGTCTTGTTTCATGTCTTTCCTACTCTTCGGCCTGTCTTATTTCTCCTTTTAAATCCCAGTTCCAACCTGAACCCCTGTGCAAATCCATCATGAATTCAATGCTCTTAAGATGCTCTATTCAAATCTATCTGCCCTAACAGTGTTCTATCCTACGGCTCCTCCGTGGTACCATCCCATTAGGAAAACGCATGTGATGTGAGACAGCTCAGGAGAGTGACTCAGTGACGGAGGTAGTGAGTAGCTTGTGTGAATATAATAACAGAAGCAGATGGCTCTGTGTATTTTGCCTCCAGGTAACATACTCACAATTTAACAGTGACCTGCTTAATATATGCTGCTTTAATAATAATACAGAAGATTTATGACACAATACTCGGGTATGGAATATTTGGTATAAGATTGACCTTTTAAAATCCCTTTAATTAAATAACAGTCATGATTAATCCATTCTGTTTTGATTCTTCTTATATAAAATTTATCTAGCTATCATGATACCTCAGTCATTTTTGAGACTTCCTGTCAAATCTTTTTGGAGTATAAAGGTCTCATTCAATCCCAGGAAAACAAAGAGAGAGGGCTTAGTTAATGGTAGTGGGTTTTGTTGTTGTAAAATTAAATAAATTTTATTTATTTAAACATTATTTATATAAAAATGTATATGCTTGTTACATTAATAATGTTTTATAAATATAAGTAAATAAAACATATGCATGTGTAGGCTGGATATAAACAGGTGGAAAAATATCCTCAAGTTCTCATAGACTAAGAAATAACAGAAAGAAGATCCTAACTCAAGTTTTCTGATTCTGGAGCCTAAGCTTTGTGGGACCATGTTACTGCTGTCTTCTTAAACCCAGCCCAAGGACGAAGCAAACAAAGAAAAGACGAGAGAAATTAATAAAGCTCATAAATTTTAGTCTGTTACCCAATTATTAAAAAATTGGCAGATTTTCACCAAATTTGCGGAATATGTTTGGCATGATCTGTCTTACGATATAGGCCATACGGCAAGCAGAAGCGTCCACATTCACTCTCGGAGGGACAAAGGGAGAAAGCTTAGAGTTGAGGTCCTATCCTGAGGAATGATACAAGGGCTACAAATTGGGAAGGTGTGGTTTGGGGGTCGCACTTGTGCCATAGATAGAATTTGCTCTGTGGAGTCCTGGATGGAAGGTGGGGGCTGAGAGAGCTAGATTATCCTAGCCCCGCCTCGGGGCAGCTAAATCTGCGGTCCGAGTGGCGCTGCCAAGCCCGTATATCAAGAGAAGATTACCATAGTTACTCAGACAGCATGAGTCCCAGCACAGCCACCCTCCAAAGAAGTGTCACAAGGACCACTTACCAAGCAGCACCCCCACGAGGCCCGATGCGGCAGCATCATTGGAGACATCTCTGGTGGCAGGGGTAGTAGAGGGTGCCCATTTATCCTAGGGCAGCACACAGAGAGAGAGCAGGGCCTGAAGCCCAACTTGAGCACCATAATCTCTATCGTTGGGCTATGATGCATTTAAAATATGTGTAGACAAGCACAGACACCTCTCAGAGCCTTGACTCCTGTCCATTCCTGACAGCAGAGCTTCAGCGAGCGGAGCCGGTCCAGGACCCTCACCTGGTGTGATTAGCGGGGAGTTCCCTGGGGGTTGGGGTCGAAGTCTTGCAGTCGTGGCTGCATGTCACAGCGAACTTGCAGGAAAAGTTGCCACATCAGTGTTCGCGGCTGGGAAAGCACCATTCCTAATTCTGTGATTATCTTAGGGTTGATTGGAATTTACTGCCTTAAACGCTGGGCCAGGAATCACGTCCATGGGGGCCTGCAGGAGGCCAACTCTCTCTTTGGGATACCAGACAGCAGGGGAACATCATGGACAAATCCACCTTGACCTCTCCTAATGTCTTCATACCTAGGCTCCATTTTGATAATTGAAAGAGCAAGTGTTTGTGTGCGAAGCTGTAGATTTTCAATAAAGCCCATTCTCATGCTGCTACTCCATATGAGATTTTCCAGCCTGAGTAAAAGCTCGATTTTATTCAACAATGGAAACAGTAAAGTAATGATTAGAATTTCCCATTTAAATAGTCTTTCATATGAATAACGTACTGGTTAATTTCAAAGTTCTATAAAGACTAATATAATGCTTTATTCCAAATTTCTCTGGCTTAAAGTTATGTTTCCAGTTTCAAGGGTTAAAAACATACCTTAGACCTATATTTACTACTACCTGCTTTTTAGTAAGCACACTGCTTCTTAGAAGTGAAACTGATTGTGACATAGTCTTTGAAAATTTATGTGATACTTATAGTCTGTTAAATAGCTCAGAAAAAAAAAAAAAGAAACGTGAATATCCACCCCAAGGATAAAAGTAATATTTTGAACTGAAACCTCTTTATTTAATTGCAAACACTGAAGTTATCCTTCAAAAAAAATATAAAATCAACAAAATATAATAGCTTTAAACAACTAAGAAATACAAATGAATTTTTAATAAAGGTGATAGTTTATGAATTTATTATTTCTTATTTTTAAGATTCGCTTGACAACTTCTGGATTGGCTTAAATATATGGTTAACTTTAGTGACAGCAATGTTGCCAAATGTTTAGCATTCATCTAAATTGCTCCCTTATAGCTTATTATCTTCAAATATTTCTCTGATTATTGGGGAGTTTCAACTATATTAAGAAAAAGTTTTAAATGTACATATTTTATATTGCATACATAAATATGATTTTAGAATTATAAAATTAAATTGAAAATCAAGATATTTTCTATGCATGAAAATGTAAAAGTTTGGAAATTTACTTTAAAAGTAATGCACAATTTACTGAAAATCAATACTTAATAAAAATTAATGTTTCTAATTGAATGCCGCTTACAAAATGTGAAATATTTTTTTTGTGAGTGCTCTTGTAATCAACTACACTTAGAACAATGGCTAAATTTAAAGTTTCTCAAAGTTCAGCTCTGGATACTGTGGCATTGGATTTTTGAACCTGGGAGATAAGGTAGTTAAAAATAAATAGATTAACTTTTTGCTTCCCTAATCCATAGTAGACATATTTCCATGACTGTGTTATGATGTCATGTTCAAAAAACGCTACATTGAAGCAAGATCTTTTGTTAATACAGTATATTTGGGGATTTCTATTCTGGTAAGTCTAGGTATTTACATATTTGGAAATATCACAGCAATATTGACTTGGCTTATGTAAATTTGTGAATCACCTCTACAGTGAAATAGGAAGAAAGGTTTACAATTTGATCAAATGTCAGCATGAGTCATAATGGAAATTATATAGTCAAAGCAAGCAAAGAAAAGAGGCACAAACTCATGGAGTAGAGGGAAATAATGACATGTGCTGAGTGGTTAGACTCTGAACCTTAAAATAGATATCTGCTAGAAATTGTTCTAGGGCAAAGCGATCACGAAGTCATTCTCCTGTAAAAAGAGCTCTTTGTGGAGGGTAAATACAATCAATGTCATGTGATTTATGGACAGCTATCAGCAAGATGTGGATTTTTATTTCTCTTTCTATGGTTTGAAATTTCACTGTTGTTACCTATTTTGATAAAATATCAGTGCAGGCATTGGTCCCTTTTTCAAAATTTTCTGGATATACTCTTATTATTAATTTCAGTTTGAGACTCCAAAATGCATCACATAAAACCCTGACGACTATATTCTTAAGGTTAATTCTCTCACAGTCCTTCAAAAAGAGAAAAGTTTTGGTATGAACCCTTTATATATAAAGAGAGACTTTAGTACCTGAAGATCAAGAATGACAACTCTGGAGAGTATTTTGACCATTTCATTTCCAACCTCTTCTATCCACAGCAGGTACAGGTACACTGTGGGCGAAATGGAACATCAGTGGCTAAACAAGATATTTGCCCTCCAATGAAAAGATCAATGTTTCAGGGCCAGCCTGGTGGTGCAGTGGTTTAATTTATGTACTCTGCTTGGGCAGCCTGGGGTTCGCCGGTTCGGGTCTTGGGTATGCACGTATGGACGTATGCACATTCGTCAAGCCATGCTGTGGTGGTACCCCACAGAGGGGAATTAGAAGGACTTACAAGTAAGATATACAACTACGTACCGGGGCTTTGGGGAGAAAGAAAAAGAGGAAGATTGGCAACAGATGTTAGCTCGGGGATAATCTTCCTTACAAAAAATGTCTGCCATAAAAGAAAAAAATCATCAAAAATTAAAAAAAGAGATAAATGTTTCAAATTACCAGATTGACCATGCCTTCCAGAAAATGGTCTTTTCATTTGTTATTTATTTATTTATTGATTGATTCATTCATTCACTCAATGAACACCTCAGAGTTCACTGCCAGGAAGACACAAAGGATACATACAAATAAATAAAACATAATAACAATCTCTAGAACTTTATGTTATAGCATAAAAACACATATTAGTCTCACACTTAAATCTCATTCTTCTCTCATAATACTTTCTTGCATCATGTTCACACAAGCACTGACGTGCTGTACCCTTCTAGCACACCTGCGATACAGACATGTATCCTGCTCTATATGGTAGGACACCATGGGGATGATTTTCTTTAAAGTCTTTTTATTCTCCACTAAAAAAAAATAATTTATGGTAACATCTTAAAATAGAAATATTTGCGATATATTTAAAATATGTTTTGAATGATGAAAATGTTTCATGACATACTTCAGACACATTTCTATCATATAAAATAAGATGTGCCAGTATGTGATGATAATTACCAGATGTTTGCCCCTGGGAGACTGGATAAAAATAAGACTCAGAGACTTCTTTGTGACCTGCTCGGGGATTGTGAAATCATGACTGGTCTTTGTATGGAGAAGCAGTCAGCTAGCCGGCTCCTGGATACAAGCATGTGACTGAGGTGGTGGAGCCGCTGACTTTAGTTTTCCTGTTGGCCTTGTTTACTGAAGGATCTCATGTTCTGTTTGTCCCGTGACGTCGTTATCAGCACTGTGAACATATCCCAGCTGATGGCTTACGACTCCAGCCTGACAACGTGTAGGGAAGGTGTTCTTGCTAGTTTGTGTTTGTTTGGTTGGTTTTCCTGGATTGCTTCTTTAACACCATATTGAGTCCCCCAACAATTAATTTCTGAGATATTTTCTGAATTTTACTTATACTTTTCAGTTTATATTGATTTGGGTCTCTTCCCTGTGTCAGAAGGGAGCCGTCTCTGCAAATTGTTGTCACATTATAGGATCGATTTATATGGTCAACATGCTTGATACCAATAGCTTTTGCAGGTACTACGTTTGCAGTTTGGACGAAGCCGTCCAAGATGGGGAGTTATGAGCTGTGATCTCATGCCCCACACATAGACTACCCATCATAGTATGTGTTCCCATGTTCTTGAAATCTCTGTAACGTGACACCATCACTCCTCGCTGAAGCACCTGAACACAGTGGGAGATGCAGCTTCCTCCTCGAGGCAGAAGTGTGCGGCAGCATCCCTGATTCACCCAGACTAGCCAACGGGGCATTGACTGAAGTGGTCCAATAATAACTCTTTTGTTCAAATACATACCCCAGAATTTTATCATATGTTTTGTCAAATGAGCCACACAGCAAATTAAAAATCACAAAATTCTAGTATGAATTTTCAATTATATCTCCCAGAAGATTCATAAAAACTCTTAGCTTATCTTGAGAAGATGCTCCCAAATATATTTCATGGAGTATTCATCTTACAAGCTGCTCCATGAAAGAAATGGGGTTTGTGTTGAAATAAATTGGGAAATACTCCCAATTCCATTCTCTGCTCGCGTTGGGCTTCATTTAAATTAATATGTCAGTGCTTTGAGAAGAATCGTAAAGAAATTTGACCGTATTTGATTCATCCAGAATTTCCCAATTTACTTGCCCACATAACTCTTTGAACAAAATACACTTTAACATGCCCAGGATCCGAACTGGCGAAACTCTGGGCCGTGAAGTGGAGCACACGAACTTAACCACTCTGCCACAGGCTGGCCACCAGTGCTTCCTCTTAAATGCATGGTGGCGGTTATTAATTAACACAGGATAATGTGTCTCTCCATTTGCATAGTAGCCCTATTGCATCTGTCTTTTGGAGTGTTTTAGGCCCATAGCCGTTTTTGTCTCCTCTTCTATGAATCCAAGATGAAACTGTCTCCTATTGAATATGTGTCAGTACACTCCCTGGTTAATGACAATAAATATCCTCTTTGCTTGAAGTAGCCCCAGAGTTTTAATTTGTAACCATTTCATTCCCAGGGTCGTGTAGATCCCAACCTTTATTAGGACTTCTACTTACTGTATTTAAAATATGAGACAAAACTTGAGTTAATTTTAGAAAATTAAATCACCCCAATATAATTAAATGCTTTTTTCAAAAATTTTTATTCTCTCTCTCTGTTAATGTATTGAAGTTCTTTCAGCTTTTCTTTAATGTCTGTATTTGAGATCATCATTTGCATCCATGATCATCTCAAAGGCATCATCTCCGGTTAGGTGTTCTCATTCACTGGTCCCCATTCTGGAGTTCATCTCTCCGTATTTGCTGATCTGCACTACCTCCCTGCCAAAGACCTCTGCTAAAAATGTGACAGGTGGCATTTCTCTTTGCTCCTTCTGGCAGTCCATGAACCCTCTAAGGGCAAAGATCCCCGGTACCAAGCAGTGTGAGACCAATCAAAGCATCCAATGGTTGCCAATAAATAACTGATGTGTCTGAAACAAATAATTCTTCATAACTTATATTTTGTACATATTTAAGAAGCTTTTCTAGAGGTCCTAACTACAAATGCCTCAAATTCAGCCTTATTAAAATAACACCTTACAAATGTATGCGTGGTTCATATTGTGATGTTCACCGTGCACACACATGCTGCTCTTCCCTACGTCATTTTCATTTACAATAATGCTATTATTATAGAAATTTTTTTTTAAAGATTGGCACCTGAGCTAACAGCTTTTGCCAATCTTCTTTTTTGTTTTCAGCTTTTTTCTCCCCAAATCCCCCCAGCACATAGCTGTGTATTTTTAGTTGTAGGTCCTTCTAGTTGTGGCATGTGGGATGCCGCCTCAGTGTGGCCTGACAAGTGGTGCCATGTCCGCACCCAGGATCCAAACCAGCAAAACCCTGGGCCGCCGAAGCAGAGCATGCGAACTTAACCACTTGGCCATGGGGCTGGCCCCAGAAATGTTTTTTGACAAAGGCTTTTTAATCATCATTTTGATTGACTATGACAAATAGAAATGGCAAGTAATAGGATATATTGGAGTATAAGAGGAAGCCATTTGGTGTAAACCTAACTGGCCTGACTTTGTTTTTCCCAAAAGGTCCTGACGTGGCCTTTGAGCATGCATTGTATATCTGCTTTAAACATTTACTATGGCAAGAACAAATGCCCTTAAGATAAAGGTGCAACTTCCCCCCACATTGGCATTTCCCTAGGGATAAGCATCTTTCTTTAGGCAGGAACTGATTGCTGTGCTCACCTTTGACCACCCAGCTCACCTGTGATCACCCAGCTCAAGACAAGAGACCTGCCACCCTGCTGTGTCCATCAAGACAGCAGACCTACCTGCTGTGTCCATCAATCGCTGTGCTGACAGAGCAGTCTCTCGACTATTGTAAAAGGGACATTTCAATCCTATGTGAAACATGCTCTTTGGGGGTATATAACCACTCTGTACACCCCATTTCTTTGGTGCCCTTTCTTCCTTCAGGAAGAAAGGCCCCAGGCCATGGTACTCACATTTTAGCTCAGAATAAACTCTCCCAAATTTTCATTTATAGATTGGTTATGGAGTGTTTTCGTTGACAACTATGTCATGTTCTAATTTATGCAATCATTTTCTTTGTTTGGTTGTATTAGTATGTATCCCTGTCCAGGAAAAATTTACTTCTTTACCATTTATGATTCGTAAATAATAGAAGTAAAATATGAACCCAGACCAACTGGCTCCATGATTCCTGCTCTTGGTCAATGGCTCCACTTGCATTTTAGGTGACATTTCTCATCATGCAATTGCCAAGCCAAAGGGGATGAGTATCATTTTATGCAGAATAACACATTAGCTTATAATTTTAAATGAAAAAAAACCACAAGCTGTAATAATTTACAGGAATAATGTTTTCTTAATTAAAATAATTTTTATTAATTTGTTAGTATACAGTTGTACCTTAAATTGTTTTAATTTGCAATTTATATTTCTTACAGAGTCAAAGATGTGTTTTATGTTTGTATTGTATAGCATTTTCACTTGTGAGAATTATTTGTTTATATCCTTTAAAGATGTGTCCTTTGGAGCCTTAGTTGTTTTGTTTTGAAATTGAGATAAATGTTAAAATTTACCGGTGACAAAACATACAAATATATTTCCTAGTTTGTCACCACCTTTTTATTTTAATTTTTTAATTTTAGTTGTTAAATTTACAGAATAAATTTTTAAATGTATTTCAGCTGTAAATTTTAAAATTCATTTTAGGTTTTGAGGATGGCCAGGTGGCTCACTGGTTAAGTTCGCACATTCGGCTCTGCTTCAGCAGCTTGGGGTTTACTGGTTCGGATCCTGGGTGCAGATCTATGCACCGCTTGGCAAGCCATGCTGTGGTAAGCATCCCACCTATAAAGTAGAGGAAGATGGGCATGGATGTGAGCTCAGGGCCAGTCTTCCTCAGAAAAAAGAGGAGGATTGGCGGCAGATGTTAGCTCAGGGCTAATCTTCCTCAAAAAAAAAAATTATTCTATGTTTTCATTGTGCCAGTCTCTGTTTCTATTATGTCAAAGATGGAGGTATCATTATTTCCTCTCATATCTATTTAGTTTTAGCTTTTGGACATCCCAGTCTTTAATACATTTAGAGTTTATTTTGATATATTTTGCATATATATTTTGACATATTTTGCTTATATATTTGAGAAGTTTTCTGTAAGTTTTGCATCTAAGTGTTTTCATTTCATCAAGAGCTATTAAAAGGCTATTTACTTTTCTTCTGTGATGAAACTCTGTGAGATCTGGCTTGTAGAATTAGTCACGGTTCTCTCCGCTCCCCTTCACCTGAAAACATTGCAGTTTATCCATCTACATAGTCAAGCCCCTGGAGCCTGAGTAAAATTTCATCATCCCACGTCACATGTCAAATAGTAGCTAAGGCTGATGTTTATTTACTTAAAGAAAATGATGGGTACCTATTTTCTGGTTGACCTTCCTTAAGTTGGCTTTTTGATCAATTTTATATTTACCTGAAGTCCAATGCTTCTTGGCCTTCATTAGATTGTATATAAAGGTATGACTATTAACCTATTACCAATAATTATGTATATTGGGAGCATAATATCACTACAGGAATGTAATGTCAGAAAATCAGTCTAGAGTAGGGGCCTAGGAAGTGGCTGTGGGTAACTGCTAGGCAAGATGACCCCCTCTTCTTGGTGTAGATGAACTCCTGCCAGGGCAGCGCTCCTGGCCGATCCACACATTCTGCTTTTTCCCCCATGAGGGAGGAAGAGTGATTACCTGAGCTGGGCATACAGCTCCCTCCACTCCTCTCTCTGGCGTCTACCTGTCTGCATGGTGTTTCTTGTCAGCTCTTGGCTTTTGTGCGGTTAGCATAAGAGCCCAGCCTCTGGGAGGGGAGCCCGGAGCTCTCAGAAACACACACGGCTGGGAGGGACAGTCTCTCTATGTCTAGGGTTCATTATTCAGAGAGCCTTTGTGCTCCGCTCCTCAGCTATGTCGTCCACCATAGCAGCGAGAAAGCTGACGTTTCCATCTCCATCTACCAAACTTCTGCATCTGTCTTTTAACTGGTCCCAAGCATGGATGGAGATAGAAGTATCATTGGTTTTCTTCAAACTCCAACAGTAATCCAAGATCAAGAATAGACATATTGACAGGAATTAAAATATTAGTTTCCTAAATGCACAAAGATTCACTCGATCTACTTCATTGTATACTAGTAAAGACAAAAGACACTTTCTGATTTTTCTTTCCTTGAGACCTCATATATCACATACAAGAGTGCTCAAAAAACTGCAACACACTGAATATATACATATATATAGTCCAGATATGTACATATACAGAGAGAGAATGCTGCTGACCTTGGAAAGATATATATATATCTCCAGAATATATACATATATATTCTGTCTCCCCCTATTTCTTTTCAATTTCCACAAAACACTTTAAAAAAACTATTGATCTCATAAATAAAAGATTTGATTCTCCTTTATGTTTTGCAACCTTTAAATTTCAGAGGAAGCAGAAGTTCCCCATGTGGTGTGTATTGCACGTGGATGTGAGGTGAATAGGCCATGGCAACTATCACCATTGGTTGCAAGGAGTCGATTCAGCTGGCTGTAGCTCACTATGGGCCTCTGTGCATTCACCTGACATGGTCTGCTAGAAATATTTCACAGAAATTGCCAAATCCCTCTGATGTCTTTGCAATAGTCTTAAAGTGATAAACAGTCAAAGAGTAGATTCTAAATTACAGGTTCTTCCCCAATTTATCTCAGGGATGACCTCCCTCCAACCGTAGATGGTAAGGCACTGAAGGGTAGAAGCCTTTCTTATTAATAGTGTCATCACCAGCACATATCATAGCCCCTGATAGACAGTTGGCCATAAACATTGCTTAAAGCAAATGCATGAGTGAATGATGCACTAATGGCAAACACGAGGCCCAATAAAAGAATAGAGAAAGTAAAATCAGTGTATCGAAGGACCCACATCTTCAGAGCTTTGTTGCAGTCTGTGTGGTAAATAAAGTATTTTGTCATGGTTTTGTGTCTTTTAGATTTTAAGATAAATGAGTAGGAGTCAGCATTTCTGTTCTTAGAGTAAAGTAACATTTTGTTGAGGCCCAACCTCTGAATTAAGAAGCACCAGAAGTCTTTCTAAAGGGTCCTTCTTCATTTTTCACTTTGCTCTCTACTGCTGGGGATTACCACACCTCTTCAGGAGGAGAAAACAAAAACAGCAGGTTTCAAAATTCAGAAAATCTCATAAATAAAATTTACAGAAAAGATCTTAATTCTGTCCCATTTCAATCTCCTCGCATAACACAGAATCAGCTAGACTTCTCCGGAGTCACAAAGCTGGTCAGCAGAAACCAGAAATGAAACCAGGCCCTTCCCTCACTCCGCAGACTTTCTTCAGCACTTCGGACCTTGGATGGATGCTCCATTGCCTGGATTACCTTGAAGATATCTTCTTTGTAAAAGCCCATCCTCTCTTTTAGAGACTTGACCAAATGACAGTTGTCAGGTTAATGCATACAGTGACGTTCCATTTTCCTGGACAGGTGAGACCATTCCAAGAAGAAAAGTATTTTTTCTCCATTAAGTGGGTTATTTTTTTTCTGAGAAAGCCTTGCTTTTATGGTAGTTTTATGCTACAATATGAATAATAAGTCTGAAAAAGCTTTCTTTCCAGGACAGATGTATGTAGCAAAGCATTTTTCCCCTGCTACTCAATAATGATTATTTTCATTACACAGAGAAGTTCCCAGATAAGTGGAACAGTATGAAATTATGTCCAAAACAGCTTAAAATGTTTTATGGGGTATTAGATGATTCTGAAACAAATAATTTAATATTTTTCTCTGTATTGAACAATGCAAAGTTATTCTACTTCCATTCACCAATTAATTTAATAAACGTCATTGTACATCTTTTAAAGGCCATGCACTGTGCTAGAGAGATTCAAAAGGGTGCTGAATCCAGACTGCAGTCACGGAGAATTTATGATTTGGAAAGACCCCACCGCCAACAGTGGGATGAGCCCGTTAGAGGGTTGACCCAGAAACACGAGTTGGAAGCCTGTTGTGGTGGGTGAGGCTGGTGATGCTGGGGGCAGTGACAGGGAGGGATGGAAGTGAAATCGGGATGGGGATGGACTTAAGGAGGAAGGATTGGTCTTTCCCAGATCTAAACATTGGCTCAACAATGTAATATCTTTAAAAAATAAGCTGGTAATACTGAATGATCCACAGTTACCCTAATCGAGGTCTGTGGAAATTTTATTGGTAGTTACCATCATTAAAACTATGAAAGAACTTATTTGTAAGTGTGCTAAGAACTGATAGGATGATCTTTTAATTTTTTTGTTAATTAAAAGAGCAGTGTGTGAAATGCACATGTGATGGTTAATTTCATGTGTGAACTTTACTGGGCTATGGGACGCCCAGATTGCTGGTAAACATTATTTCTGGGCATGTCTGTCAGGGTGTCTCTGGAAGACGTCAGCATTTGAATCCATAGACTGAGTACAGAAGATCAACCTCCCCAGTGTGGGTGGGCGTCATCGACACTGAGGGCCTGAATAGAACAAAAAGATGGAAGAAGGGTGTATTCTCTCTCTCTCCTTGAACTGAGCTGAGACATCCAACTTCTCCTGCCCTTGGACATCAGCGCTCCCAGTTCTCAAGCCTTCAGACTCAGATTGAATTACATCGCCTTTCCTGACTCTTCAGCTTGCAGATCATGGTACTTCTTGGCCTCGACAGTCATGTGAGGCAATTCCTATAATAAATCTCATCTCTCTCTCTCTCTATCTATCTACCTCCATCTATCTATCTACCTATCTATTTATCTATCATCTATCTATCTATCCATCGATCAATCTATCTACATATACTATTACTTCTGTTTCTCTGGAGAACGCTGACTGATACACCATGTGCCTTTTTCTCTATATGTTAACAAATCTTGATGATAAATAAGACAATGATCTTTTTCCACTATTTATTGCCCTACTCTGTTTTTGGTTTGTTGCTTTCTCTTTAGTTTGCTTGTTTTTGGTTGCATTGACAATCTCAGATGTTGGCACTTTATCCCATAGGAGCAGATCCTTAATGAGGTGAAACGTAGTCTCTACTACAATGTCTGCTTCCTTGTGCAGGGATCTTCATTGTCGTAATACTCCTGACCTCTCTCTGCCCCCTTGTATTAGTCAGGGTTTTCCAGAGAAACAGAACCAACAGGATGTGTGTAGATTTAAAGAGATCTATTTTCAGGAATTAGCCCATGGGAATATGGAGGCTGGCAGGTCCAAAAATCTTCAGGGTGGGGCAGCAGGCTGGAGACCCAGAGAAGAGCCTGCATTGCAGTTCAGATGTGAAGACCACCTGCTGGCAGAATTCCCTTTTGCTTAGGAGAGGTCAGTCTTTGTTCTGCATAGTCCTTCAACTGATTGGATGAGGCACGAGGTGGAGCAGTCTTCTTTATTCAGAGCCCACCAATTTAAATGTTAGCCTCATCCAAAAAAAAACTTCTTAGGAACATCCAGAATAACGTCTGATGAAATATCTGCGTACCATGGTTCAGCCAAGTTGACACATAAAATTTGCCATCAAACTCCTCCTTCTTTGGTCTCCAGGGAGGTTTGAGTCAATTCTCTGAGGGGTGACTTTGAAAGGAGAAACGACTCAGGAGTGGCTTGTTCTGTCATTTTTCCTTTCTCCTGGGAGCAAGGGGTTCACAGGGAATCATATTCTGTCTCACTTAGCTATGCCACCTTTCAAAGGAGCTGGTGCTACCCCAGGGTGGGGCCACGTTATGTGTAATTTCAATTTGGTGATATATGAACTTCAGTGTGTTGGCCAAGAGTGTTTCAAAATGAAGAAATCGGGTTCTGAAGAGCAAAATAGGAAGAGCAAAGCTTTGTGTCTTGGCTGGGACAGGTGGCTGTTGGCTTTGGTGACAGGAAAGTCTCTATCTTAGTAATTAGGTGGACCTTCTCAGCATGGTGACTGAAGTTTATTTCAGAACTTCGAAGGGCCATATTGACAACTGGTGTGGACAAAGCATGGGATGGGAGATAAAATAGGATTTTCACAAGGCCTTGTTTACAGAAGGCCTTGAAGTTAATTAGTGAATAGCTCTGGTCTATTTTATAGAAACTTCTGGAGGAAAAATAAACAATTCACAACGGTGGTCCTGGGGGAAGCTCAAGGCCCATTTTGGGGAGATGCTTCTCTGAAGGAAGCAAAAATATCCTGATAAACCGTCACCTGCTCCTGAGAAGGATCCCACCACAGCCCCACTTGACGGCAGGAATGATGGGTAGATCCAAGGGCTACGAGAAGAGTTTGCAGTAGATTGGGGGGCAGGGAAATTGCTCCTTACACATTCATGATATTTTCTTGCAAGGGGAGGGGGATTCATGAGTGCCACGCTCCTAGCTCCTCTCTGGATGCAGCAGTTGTTCACCTACAGAACCAGCTACACAATTAGCAGGTCCCGATGCAAAATGAAAATGTGCATCCCCTTGTCCAAAGAGCAGGAAAAATTGCTGTCAAAGGTGATAAAACACAAAGCTTTCCTTTCTTCCATAGTCTCTCTCTTAATCCCTCACAATAACTTAACTGCTCCTTGATGTTGTAACCATCAGAGAGCAATTCGTACTGGCCCTATTGTACCCTATTGTATCAATAATGAAATGTTAATCAAAGTTCCTTTGCAGGGGCAACAAGCAAAAATTGCAAGTCACCCAGCTGGAGGATGCTCAGAAGATGGAAAGCTTGTCCTCAGATGACCTTGAACTGCCCAGAAACCAAAAGTTCCATAACCGTGGAACTCAATGTGAAGAGAAAATGGAACGAGGAACCTAATAAGAAGTGAGGGGTCCCTTGACTTGTAGCACATCAGACTTATGAAAATTTTACACTCCCATCCTGCAATCAGATTCTGCCAAGTTAGCATTTCGTATAATTATTCCTGCTTCCAACTGCTTAAAAGTCTGTCCCCGCTTCAGTTCAGGGAGACAGACTTGAGCCTTTGTCTCTTGTCTCCTTGCTGGTCGGCCATGCAATAAATCTCTTTCTTCTCTCAAAAGCAGGTGTTGTAGTATTGGCTTTTATGTGCGTTAGGAAGCAAGGCTTTGCTCCATAAAGAATGTCACCTTCCCTTGGCCATGGGGATACTTACAGGCCGGGGACAGACCCTCACAGACCCCTGGAGGGTGCTGGGGAGTAGGGAGTAGACACCCGAGAACCCATCCTTGGGGGGGCAGAAGTCAGGACCACACCTGATCCAAGGTTCCAAGCCCTGGAGCATGACCGATGGTCCCATTGGACTTCACTTACAAAACACAAATTCCAAGATAAAATTATTAGGAATTTTGAGATGGTAGCTGCAGAACATTCAGCCTCAAGCATAGGTCCCTTCTGAACATGGGACCCTGTGTGATGGCACTGGCCAACACCCATGGGGCCTGGTCCTCTCATCCACCACCCCAGGAAGAGCAATAACTGCCACCTGGATACATATGGGAGGGAGGCCATTTACTGGCTCTCTTTCTCATTCTTCTCTTTGGAACTTCATGCCTATGGGGGGTAAGTATTTCTGTGCAGCTCCAGACATCAGTTTATAGGAGCTCCACTCTCCTGGGCAAGGCCTGCCTGGGAGCTTCACTGATCAGGCTGGGTGTAAGGGCACCTCTGCTTAATTTGGGGGTCAGTATCAAGATCCCACATATCCCCAAGATGAGCCACATTTCCCACTGTCAGCCTAATTAAGGGTAACAGTCTGGTCTTTCATCGGCTTTATGATTTTTAAAAATTTCTCAATAAGGTCAAGGATGGGGCATGGAGGAAAAGTGCTCCAAGTGCTCTCAATCTGGCGCCTACAATCCCGTTAAGAGTAGGTTTTGTTTTCGCTAAAGGTGGTCACGTGTTAGATGATTCTGGGCTGGCGTAGAGGATGGGACCTAAGCAATACCCACTGTTGCTTCTGTCCCCCTCATCTCAGTTTTCCTGGGGCTGGGGTCTAGCATCCACCCCTTCTGCCCCCACTCAGTGCACTCTTCCGTAGACATGTGCAATCATCATCTGGAGGTAAACCAGTAACCCCAACTCTTTCCCTGGAATGAAAGTGCATATGCTCTCAAATTTTAAACTCGCAAGGAAAGGAAATCTTCAATGAATCATTTGTAGAGCATGCTCCCTTTTACTGTCTTTCAATAATGAATGAGTAGCAGAGTCAATAAAAGCATAGATATATTCAGAGTGTAATTACAGGAGTTGATTCAGTATCTGGCTTGTACAAACCTGTGCACCTTCATAGTTTATGTTTGGTCACAACACCCACACCCACACCCACACTCTGCTGCTTCTCGCTTCCGTATTTGCTCAGGCTGTTCAATACGCCTTTGTTACCTGGCTCATTTCTATCCATGTCCCAAAACTTGGTTCCGAGAGCACTTCTTCTAGGGAGCTTTTTCGGATTCCCACAGAATCTCTCTTCTACATAACCTTGGTACCCTGTACTTAGGGTACCAGGGCCATAATTTCAATTACCATAACATATAGGAACAGTCTATTTACATGCCTATCTTTTCCTACTAGACTAAAACCTATGCAAAGACAGGGATAGTATCTTATTTACTTTTGAAAGACCCAACCTCTAGCATAGAGCTTGACATGGAACAGTATCTCTATAAATAATTTTTTGAATGGAACAGAGGACAGGTTAATATATATTTACTTATGTTCTCATATTTTTCTAAGGGACTCAGAATAAGACTGATAAAAAAATTGGTTTCTGTTTGTTTAGAAATGCTTTTTATGGAAAAGGACTACCCAAAACTAACAGCACTACAACCACCTTTTAAACTATTTATTTTCGTCTTCTCTTATGCCCCCAAGTGGCCTTCGCTCGGTCTAGTAAGCGAATTTTGAAGGGTCATCTTGCATATCAACTTCTATGACCTCTAGAAAGTGGTTCTATGCCTCTGTTACTTCACTTGTGAAATTAGAGATGATAATGACTACTACTCACTGACATTGATAAAAGAGATAGTTGATTGAAAAGTTTCATAACCCAGTGCTGACAAAGAATGATTTCAAGCACATTTTTCTAAAGTTCTGATGATCATGTTAGTGATCAAGGATGAGTTTTCGATTTGACAGTTTGGTATTTCTATCTCTCAAATCGAGCTCGCTGAGTTAAATATTCTGGTCACTTTTAACTCCTGTCTCTTGTTTCCAAATTATTCAACTTATCTCACAGAAAACAATATTTTCTTGATGGTATCATTAGATGGTATGCTGACAGGCTTGCAAAATGATATGATTTTTCATTTCAGTAAGCCATATTTAAATCATCATTGTATTCCTTATCTATCTATTAGGTAGTAATTTGGTTTACTGCTATCAATGTGAATTTTATATTTTTTGACTCTTCACTCAAAATGGCTCTTGTCATTCATTCCCCAAATAAAATATTACCCCCAGAGATAGTGTAATATTAAAGAGAAATGTCTAAGAACACAAACAATCTAGGAAAATGGTGAAAGTTGGTGGCTAACACTGAAAGTTGGGGGTTTGCCGCATGTTGGGTGCTGTACCACATCCTTTTGTGTTACATGTAACACAGACCTTTAATTCATCGTAGACCTCTGGTCATATCACTTCTTTTTTCCACTTCTCAGCATTCATAGACTTTCAATGCTCACCTCTATGTAGATAAATTCTGACTTGCTAGATATGATTTCTCATTTTATTTTTATAATTTCCTATTTCCTATGTCTATCTCAATTTTGGATCTTCCTACTTTTCAAGTTCCAATGAAGAAGAATAGACCAAAAATCAGGTTTTCATTCAAAGTCCGAGGACCAGTTTTGTTTACTATGGAATCAGCATATATGCAGAGCAATTTCTACACAAGGTAAGATCACAAAGTAGATGAGTGAATGCACTTCCACTCGCTTCCTGTTTCCCACTCAGTCGGTAGGAGGGTGGGAGGGGAAACTTCTTGTTTTTCCCTCCACCAGGCTGGTGGGGGGACTATGCAAGATTCAAGGCTCTACCCAGAGCCACAATTGCAATCTTCCGCCTTCTATTACTCATGGGATCTGAGGTCCTACAGCAGGTCTGAACTTGGCCCACCATGTCGTGCAGAGAAACTGCGTCATGCTCAGAAACAAAGTCATCAGTTCTTTGGAACCCGAATATTTCTTCACTATCCCCAGTGGATTCTCCAGTGCTGTGAAGCTGTAGTCACAGTAACTTGGGTGTATTGCAAGTAAACTTCCCTTTTTATTCTCCATCAAATGAGACCACTTCCCGACAATCTGTTCTCAGTAATATATCTTAGCTGTGCCCTTCATTTTTTCAGCACATAATTTCACAACCAAAGATTTTATTGAAAACTGTCATGTGGTCCTGCTTTTAATCTTCCTCCTACTTTTTCATTCATCCTTTCTTCCAACATCACTGTTATTGCATCACTTTCCAACCAGATTTTGGCAGTGCACTGTGGTTGCTTCTACGAGACTCAATTTGGCCCTTCGTTCCTGGTCCTACAGTCCCTGGGTCCCACCACTAATCTTTAACCTTTACTGTTTGTCACTCTCCTACTAGCATGCCAGTGTCTCAATAACCCCTGGCACCGAGGATGTTGGCTGCCATGCTCCTGGGACCACATTGTTTCACCAGATGCTTCCCTTCCTACCTGCCAGTCAGGTAACTATGTCAGCATTGTTTTCCATTAATGAGTCCCTCAATCTCTGGACAACAGCAGCCTTGCTTTTGTTCTACCTGTCTTGCTAATGGGCACGAAATTGGAAATGCCATATAATTCCCTTACAGTACCAAGCAGGGTTTCTTTACACAGGTAAACCCGAGGCAGGGGATCCCAAACATTTCTAAGCAGGCTGGTGCTCTGTTCCTGATTCTTCACCAGCGTGAAGCTAATGCAGAGCTGGGAATCAGATGAGTCAGGAGACCCATTTCCTGGTTTCCTGGTTGGGGAAATACACTAGGTGCCAGGGGAGGCTGTGACCTCAGTGTTTGTCTCCAAGTGCACCGGGGCCTGACACCGCAGTGGGACCATGAAGTCCAGATCTATCACAGCAGCAAGCTCTTAAGATACTGCCAGTCCTGGGCAGGACTGAGGAGAAAGGAGGCTGAACTGCAGGGTCAGGGCATCAATGGCTGGCATTCAGCGTGGCCTTTAAAAGTTCCGTTCAGTAAATTTTGTTAATGCGCTTGCTGATTATGAGGAGATAGCAAAATCAACAGGATAAAAATCAGGCCTATTTTAACTTTTAAAATGTGCTCAACTTTTTTGCCTATGGCCATTTCAAGAGCAATCCCCATTCATTAGTATTGGTCAATCAATAACAAGGCAATGCCTCCTTTATCCATGAGAAAGTATTTTATTGAGGAAGAATCCACCCTTTAGTGGCTCTTACTATAAGAAATACCCACTTATTCTATTATCACAAAACAAATTCTAAGTTCCAAAGACAGAACTTTTCAAGTTACAGGCATTACAATGTTATTTAAATTATGTAATAACTATTGGCGTTTGACCAGAGCATTTTTTTCTTACCGATTGTCTCACTTTTAGTCCAAACTCCATTGGGGAATTGCTTTCAGGGCTTTTTCCTGAGTCTATGGGACAAAGGCTGCAATGCAAGGAAGAGGGTGAATTGTATCAGTAACTAATTGTGCAAAAGGCAATAAACACCTTCCTTTCCCAAGGCCGTGGATGAATCACACGTGTGTTCCTCCCCCACCTCTGAGGTCACTGCAGCTGGGGGTTGAGGGTTTCTCTGTTTGTTTATGCAGGTATGTATGTATGTATTTATATTATTTTCTTTAGTGGCCTAAGTATATTGTAATGCTGTGACCCATAATTTAAATTAAAATTGTATGCTCTATGCTTATATAGTGCTTCATAATTTTTCAAGCTGATTTCATTTAATAGCAATTGGATTGTCATATCACCACTTCTAAATACTCAGAAATGATACAATTATACCTTTTTCATAAATAAGTTGACCAAGGTCTCAGACATGGTCAATGAATTGCCCCATCTACATGTTACTCTGAGTCAATGCTCTCTTTTCTCAATCCTACCTCATTCCCTCCACAGGTTGACTATTTGAGGAAACTCTTTCTTAGAATGCTGGGATCCATTGTCATCTTTGTCATTCGTAGAGAATGAAGTTCTCTAGACCCTAATTTAGGGAGGAAGAAGGAAATGAGAAGGTGGGGAGATAGCCAGCTTATCTTCCAGGATCCAGGAAATACAACATTTAGTCATATTTCTTTTATTATTATTCTTTTCTATGCTGGATGTAATTAGGAATGGTCTAAACATGACGGTGCATTAATATTTGATGTGTTCCTATAATGTTTCAGGAAGAATGCTAGATTTATACTTCATTTATATTTTCTCACTCAATTTAATCTTCAAGACAAATTGTAAATAAGATATTACTTTTTCCCAATTTCCTTTTGAGGAAATAGTATTCAGAGATGTTGGACTGTTGATCTAAGGCTACACAGCAGTAAATGTCAGGATTGACTCAAACCTCGTTCACCCTGAGTTTATCTTCCAAGGACACTATAGGCGGGGCCAGCTCCGCTGACACTAACAACCCCTCCTTCTGTTTCCAACCAACCTGACTGAAAGCTCTGTTCTCTATCGCATGGTAAAAAACAACTAAAAAACTTAGAAAGTTCCCTTTAGTAGAGGAGATTGAGAAGACAAGCATTCTAACTTATTTTGAATCTCTGAGCTCCTTAGAAATGCCCTATCAAAAGGATTGTCCTTTCTGTTATTTGTATTTTTTAATGAGATTCCAGTAGGGATAAGAAGAATGCTCATGTTTTCTTTCCTGAAATTTTACAGCTTTCTGCTTTATGTTCTTCCGGCAGAACCTCACCAACACCCATGTCTACATTGGAAACGTTATCAGACAAGTGATCTTTAAATACAGAACAGCTCAGGAAAATCTCTTCCCTGGCTGACTCCCACACTGAAAACAACTACAAATGTTGGGTAAAACATGAGGCTAGAGGAGGGTAAGGAGACAGAGGAAAGGAAGGCAGATGACAGAAAAGAGGAAGAGAAAACAGAAAATGGAAGCAGAACTGGCAAATATTTTGAGATAAACTTTAATATTATTAAATATCCCCCAACAACAAAAAGAAAACAAAAATTTCCTTTAACAATAAATAACACGAGCCTGGCTGTCCAGATCTTATGTTGAGTCGGTTTTGTCAATCCCCATATAAGTTTTAAAAAGCAAAAAATTCTTTAGTCAAGTACTAGGATTCCTTTCTAAAAACATGTTGATTTATTGAACATGTACTGTGGAAGAGCTCAAAGATATCCAAGTATACAAAGTGGAGCGCCTAGCATCACGGGCCATCCTGGGTCTATCACACAACTTCAGCATCAACTCAGGGCCAATGTTGCTTCATCTAAAGCGTCTGTGCTCTCTTCCCCACTTCCAGGATTATTTTGAAGCAAATTCCAGACACAGCAATTGTAATCAATGCCTACCTCTACAATAAAAAGTTTTACAAATCATAACCTCAGCACAATTATCACACTAAAAATTTAGTAATTCCTAATATCATCAAACACCATCATCCAGTTGGTGATCAAATTTCCCCAAGAGACTCAAAAGTCTTTCAACATTTCATTTTTATATGCTAAGGCTGAGCTCAGTTTCAATCACTGATTATGATATAAGCACCATTCCTTTTGTTTCTAGGTCTTTTTAGAATATTTCCACTGAGATACCTGAGCAACCTTTCCAAGTTCTTGACTGCTTCGTAATCTTCACCTTGTGGTTCATGGCAAAACTCGCAGGAAACAGTTTGGTCAACATATATCAGAGAATGACCACATCTCCACAGATATGTTTTGAGAAGAAGGGTTTGTTATTGCCCAAAGACCATTCCAACTCAACTTCACATGCTGTTCACGAATCAATGTGAACAATTGTGCATAAGCCCAGCATCCTCTCAATTTGCTGCCTTATGCTTGCCCATTGTGTTTTCAAGACACGAACCTCCTCTTAAAAGTAAATACCTTTAATCTACTTATAGACTGCTTGGCAGCATTTACATGTGTCTCTCAACTTAAACACATGCAAATGTCTGTACCATTTCAGACTGTTACAGCACTTCTGTACCAACGGTCTACGGCCATTCTAAGTGGGACAAGAGCTGTGCAAACTATTGTGCCTGAGCTTGAATCACAGGATATGACTCAACAGAGACAAGGATACAGCAGGCACTGTTTATATGAGTTCTCCTAAAAACACTCAGCTGTGGCTCTCTCTTTTTCCCTTTTTTAATGATCAACCCTAAAATTTTAAAATCCTAAAATATTCTGATTTTACTAAAGATACCTGCAATAATAACAATAATAATAATAATAATAATAATAATAATAATGTCTATTAAATTTTGAACTCGAGGCTAAGCTGGAAGTGAGCTTGTGGTAAGTCATGCTTCTTAGACCGTGGCCTTTGGGGGTCTGTAACAGTTGGCTAAGTACTCATGAAATTTAGACAAACAAGACAATTGGCAAATATAAATTTAGGAAAGTTACTGAAGCGATTCATGAGAAAGATAAATAGAGAAGAACTCAAGGGAGCAGGTAAGTACTATTATCCTTACTCTAGGTGGGATTTGCCCACGAAATATCCATCTGTTACCTCTAATACTTATTCAACTACATGAGCTGGGGGAACAATCAGCTTGTCTGAGAAATGGGCTGGCTCACACTACTGAGTAAAAGCCTTTCTCCTTCCATCCTTCCCGGCCTCATGAGCTCTCAGGTGTCGGCTATTGGGTGGGCTTGGTCCCAATTTAAAGGCAGGAAGCACTTTCATTGGCATTTGGGCAACATGGGCAATAATTTTAAGCTGTTGTAGAAATGAAATAGTAACATCAAACCCAGTAGCAGAAGATGGAGTTGATTCTGGAGATCCTTAGGTTGGGCAATTGAAGTTACCCCCCTTTGGAGGTGCTTTAAAACCCATGACTTAGTTACTTATCCAGACTTTCAATTAGAATGGGGCATAATTGTGCACTTCTGTTGGTTCAGAGTTCCCCAAAATGGAAAGCTGACTAAGTAAATGGATAAAAGTATAATAAAATATAGTACAGACATTGATCAGATTTTTCCAGAGATGAACTGATTTAAATTGGTTGTTTTTTAAATATTATTTATCTTTAAAGAATCTTTCAAAGTGAATGAATCCTTTTTCCCCGAGAAACCACATAAAAGATAATTGTGGAAAATGAGATCTGAAAAGAAAATCAAGAATTGTATCACATCAAAAGTCAGAATTTTTCCTGAAATTACCTTAGATAGATAAAGGATAGATATTGATTTCTTTTAGTACTGTATACTATTTTTAATGTAATTTTAAAGTTACAGATGGTAAAATTCACTCTTCTTTTGTGTAGAGTTTTATAATTTTTGACAAATGTATAGAGTCTTGTAATCATCGCCATAATGAAACTATAGAAGAGTTCTTCATCATCCCCCCAACAAATCTCTCAGTCGTGACATTTGTAGTTAAACTCTCTGCCCATTTGTCCATCTAAATTAGTCTTTTCTAGTAGGACGTATAAATTAAGGTTAAATGAGGTCATGAGGATGGGGTGCTGATCCAACAGGATTAGTGTCTTATAAGAAGAAACCCCAGATTGCAAGCTTACTCTCTCTCCATGCACAGAGAGGAGATCACGTGAGTGCGCCAAAAGAGGGAGGCCGCTTGCCAACTAGGGAAGGAATCCCTTGCCAGACACGGAATCTTCTGGCACCTTGATCTTGGGCTTCCAGCCTCCAGATCTATGAGAAATAAATGTCTGTTGTTTAGGCCTTCCTGTGTTCGGGGTTCTGTTATGGCAACTGGGCAGAGTAATACATTTTCCTTCTTTTTTTCTTATTTGAATATTTTTTAATATTTCATTTTAGCATATCTATTTTTTTTTGGTGATATCTCTTTTCATTATTTTTAAGTGCTTGATCAAGGTACTAAAAAACACGTCTCACATCACAATTTTCTTTGAGTTCATATTTCACCCCACCAAGTAAAACATAGGTGACTTGGAACCAAATAGAATCGCGTGGCCTCCCTTAGTATGAGAGTTGCCATGTGCGTGACATCTACGTGAATGGAACTCTCCCCAGACAAGCTCAGAATTTTTGCTTTCCAAAGTCATACATTTTTATATTTTTTCTTTTCAGTTTTGACATACATTTACTGTTTAAGGTTAAATAGGTCCTACATATTTGAAAGATTTTAACAGTGGAAAAATATTCCCTTACTTTAACCCAGATATTTGCTATTTCAGTTACTCTTCCTTCATTCCTGAATGGTGAAGATTATGCACAGTATCATTTTCCTTCAGCCTAAAGATTTTTAGATTGTTTTAAATAGCTTTTCTGTTGGGGATGAGTTATCTCAGATCTACGCCATCTGAAGCTGCATTCTGCATAATAGTCCCCTCATCCCATTCCTCACTTTCCTGTCTCTCTCTCTCAGTCAGCTCGCACTTTGTTTTCTCTATTCCTATTGGTAAAATAGTCAAATTGCATATTTGGGATTCCTGTTCTGTTGCTTTCTCTCCTTCACCTGAGCTCAAGAATCATACACATCAGTCATTCCTGTTGATTTAATACATAAATATTTCTCAAATATAGCTGTTTTTTTTCCATTCTAAATAATACTGCAAAAAATAAAAAATTCTAGAGGGAATCCCTGCTTCCATGCTTTCCCTCTCTCAAATCTCCCAAGACTTCTCATTCTTAAAACCTTTCAGGGCTCTCTCCTGACTACCGGATAAAGTGCAAAGCATCAAGTCTCAGTTGGTATCCAGTCTTATAAACACATCACAATTACATTGCCCCTAATAGGCAATACTCTTCTGAAGTCATGGGTTGTATTGCATCCTACTTTTTTTCGGTATCCTCAATGCTTAATATAATTATTGGCATAAAGTAGTTACTCAGTAGTATTTTCTGAGCTGAAAATTTTGTCTTTTCCCAAGATTTTGCCAATAATACAAATATATCTCATTTACTACGATTAATGCATCTTAATTTTCGTCTAATTATTTTTGTCCATTTAACATGTTTTACATACCTTAACAAGCTCTACCCTTTTTTAATACAGAAACTGTCTTTATTTGACTGCATTTTGCCTATACTGGTTAAGATCTTCCCTTTACCCACTTGACCATAGATATTCAGTAATTAAATGATGAAAAAGAGGAGATATCCAATGAAAAATTTCTTTTGATATTGTAAAGATTCCTTTCTTATTTCATTCATGTTCATAATATTACTATATGATATATTTTTATGTGGAAAATATTTTCCTCATTAGTGTAATATGAGTAATTATCTTTTTATTTTTTTTTGAGGAAGATTAGCCCTGAACTAACATCTGCCACAAACCTTCCTCTTTTTGCTCAGGAATACTGGCCCTGAGCTAATACCTGTGCCCATCTTTCTCTATTTTATGTAGGATGCCTGCCACAGCATGGCTTGACAAGTGGTGTGTAGATTCACACCCCAGATTCGAACTGGGGAGCCCCTGCCCCAAGGTCATTCCTAAGGTGCTCTGATTGCCTCTGGAGCTTGTAGGGGAAGCAGAGCAAAGAGAAGGTGAGTAAACAAGTTGAACAGAGAGGTCTCTGAGTCGTTAAAGAATCTGCATTAGGCTCAGAGGAGGAGTGTCAAAATCAGCCAAACTTTGGCCAAGAATTTAAAAGTAATATACACCAACAATAAAATAGCAGAAAGAGAAATCAAGAATACAATCCCATTCACAATAACAACAAAAAGAATAAAATACGTAGGAATAAACTTAATCAAGGAGGTGAAAGACCTGTACAGAAAGCTGTAAGACGTTGTTGAAAGAAATCAAAGAAGATATAAAGAAATGGAAAGATATTCCATGCCCATGGATTGGAAGAATTAACATAGTTAAAATGGCCATAATTCCTAAAGCAATCTACAGATTCAATGGAATCTCTATCAAAGTTCCAATGATGTCTTTCTTGGAAATAGAATAAAGAATTTGAAAATTTATGTGGAACAACAAACGACTCTGAATAGCCAAAGTAATCCTGAGCAAAAAGAACAAAACTGGAGGTATTACACTCCCTGATTTCAAAGTATACTACAAAGCTATAGTAATCAAAACAGCATGGTAGTGACAGAAAGACAGACATACAGATCAATGGAACAGAATACAAAGCCCAGAAATAAACACACACATCCATGACAGCTAATTTTTGACAAAGGAGCCGAGAACGTACAATGGGAAAAGGAAAGTCTCTTCAATAAATGGTGTTGGGAAAACTGGACAGCCACATGCAGAAGAATGAAAGTAGACCATTTTCTTACACCATACACAAAAATTAACTCAAAATGGATTAAATACTTGAATGTAAGACCTGGAACTGTGAAACTTCTAGAAGAAAACATAGGCAGTTTGCTCTTCAACATTGCTTTTAGCAGTATCTTTTTGAATGTCTCCTTGGGAAAGGAAAACAAAAGAAAACATAAGCAAATGGGATACATCAAACTAAAAAGTTTCTTTACAGCAAAGGAAACTATCAATCAAACAAGATGATAACCTAACAATTGGGAAAAGGAATTTTCAAATCATATATCTGATAAGGGGTTAATATCTAAAATGCATAAAGAACTCATACAACTCAACAACAAAAAACAATCAACCCAATTGAAAATGGGCAGAGGATATGAACAGAGATTTTTCCAAAGAAGATATACAGATGGCCAGCAGTCACATAAAAAGATTTTCAACATCACTGACTATTAGGTAAATGCAAATTAAAACTACAATGAAATATCTCCTCATGTCCGTGAGAATGGCTATTAATAAAAAGACAGGTAATAACAAGTGTCAGAGAGAACGTGGAGAAAAGGGAACCCTCATACACTGCTGATGGGAGTGTAAACTGGTACAACGACTTTGGAAAACAGCATGGATATTTAATATTTATTTAATTTCTAGATAATGATAGAATTATATACGTTTTCAATGCAATTACAGCTTAGTTTACTAAAAATTTAGCTTACTAAAAATACTGAATTTAAGGGCTGGCCCTGTGGCTGAGTGGTTAAGTTTGTGCTCTCTGCTTCAGTGGCCCGGGGTTCGCTGGTTCAGAACCTGAGCACAGACCTTTGCACCACTCATTAAGCCATGCTGTGGTGGCATCCCACATAGAAGAACTAGAATGACCTACAACTAGGATGTACAACTATGTGCTGTGGCTTTGGGGAGAAAAAATGAAAAGAAAGAGGAAGATTGGCAACAGATATTAGCTCAAGGCCAATTTTCCTAAAAAAAAATATACTGAATTTGGCATCAATAAAGTTGAGACTGGAATCAAGATCTCTAATCCTCATGTCTTTTCTCTCTGTCCTAGGATGTCTTCTACCCTCCCTTATTTATTAAATGTTCCATGAGATACCCTTACCCATGTGTTAGCTATTAACATACTGTCATTGACGAGTGCCTAGCTGTTACTCTCCAGTTGCTTAATAATCTTATGAAAAAGTGTTTAAAACTTTGAAATAAGCAAAACAATGGCTAAGTACACTTTCAAAGTCATAGCAGAGCATTGTCAAACAGGCCAACCTTAGGTTTATTTAATTCTCTGACCTATTATTTATGATTAATTAGTGCACAGAATCTGTGAAGATACATGTTAACTTGCAAATTTTTCTGCCTGGTAGAGTTGTAAAATATTTCTCTTCAGTGGAAAAGATAAGCCCAAAGGTTATGATTTTGTTGTTTTGTAGGCCATTATATAAGTTATATCTAATGATTGCAGATTAAATACAGCCACAAATTCTTGACAAAACCCCCATTGAGAAGTAGGCTGTGTATCCTTTGTCCTTGAATCTGGATTGTCCTTGTGACTGCTCTGACCAGTAGAATGCTGTGAAAGTGAAGCTGTGCCGGTTTTCAGGTCTGGCATTTTGATAATGGGAGCTTTCCCTTGTAGTCTTTGGAACACCTACTCAGCAACTCAGGCATTTTAAGAAGTCTGAGCAGCCCCGTAGAGAGGTCTATTTGCAAGGAGAATCCAAGTCCTTGACAATAGCCCTGTGGAGCACTCGGTCAATAACCAGCACCAGTTTGCATGCCTTTCAGTGAGCCATTTGGATGTGAATTTACCAGCCCCAGTCCATGCCAATGATACCGTGTGGGGTGGTGAGGAGCCACCTTATGTAAGCCCTTCTCGTATTCCTGGCCCATGAGAGCAAAAAATTTTAAGTCAATGGGTTTTGGGGTATCTTGCTATGTAGCCTTGGATAACCAGAATATAATTTGGTACCAGAAGTGGAGTGCCTCTGTAAAGACAAAAATGGAACAAGTGGTGCTGGCTTTAGAACTAGGTAGCAGGCAAAATATGGAAGGGCCACAGGGAGTTTGTTGGTGAGGGCTTGAAGGAGAGTGAGGGAGTGTTACTGGATGCTGGGGAAAAGCCAACTCTCATCTTGCAGTGGTGGACAGTCAGGCAGCACTGCCACCTTATGTAATAGGAAAATTAGAAAATATGCCTAGTGAACTGATAGACTTGACTAAGGAGATTTCCAGGAAAGATGTTAAATGTGGCAAATAATTTCTCTTTGTTTTGAATAACATGGAATAAGTAGCAAAAAATTAGCTTAAAAAAAATGGCAGGCAACTGCTTGATTTTAAGAAAACCTTCAAGGATATGCAAAGGAGCCAGGACTTCCTTAGTTCAAAAAACTTTGCATCTAAAATCTCTCCAGACAAAGAAGGACTATCAAAGTAAGAAATCCCAAAGGTGTGTCCATAAGTCCCTTTGATGAGACCTCATAAAGTTTTCAAGCATGCCTAATAATATTCCTAAGACTGCTAACAGCCTGTCTCTTAGACCATCTCTGCTAGGCAAAGGGCCTGATTTTTCCCTTCCTGATCACAATACTTATTTCAAAACCTACCATCTTTGGACTTACAGATTGCCTTACTCATAGTCTCAGTATGGCATACAGCATTGCTTCTGACCAAGAAACTTTGTTTTTAAAGAAAATAAATTTGTGCCAGTGTGCTTACGCAATTCATTGGCATTCCCATGTTGCCATGAAGCAGCTGGCCAGACAGAATGACTTTTTGAAGATTCAGTTATGATGCTCATTGGGTGGCAATGCCTTATAAGACTAGGATCATGTTCTCTAGGAGGTACTATATACTCTAAATCAATGACCAATATATGAGTTTCTTTTCTTTCCAAAGCCAGAATTGATGGGTCCAAGATTCAAGAAATGATAGTGATTTATCTGACTATTACCCATAGTAATCCACTAGTAAGATTTTTGCTTCTTATTCCTGTGATGTTGGGTCTTGTGGTCCCCAAAGAGGAATAGTTCCATCAGGGGACACCATGATACTTCCACTAACCTGGAGTTGGGACAGTGTCTTATTCTGACCGCACTGCCATAACAGAATACCACAGACTGGGGGTTTCAACAATGGAAATTTCTTTTCTCACAGTTCTGGAGGCTGAAAGTCCAAGATCAAGGAACTCCTGATTCAGTTCCTTGGGAGGACTTTCTTCATGGCTTTTGGAAGGCTGCCTTTCTGTTGTTCCTGCACATGGTGGAAAAAGAGAGAGAAAGAGCTTTCTGGTGTCTCTTCATTTAAGGAGACTAATTCCATCAGAGCAGGACTCTACCTCATGTTCTCACTTAATCTTAACTACTTCCTTACTCCAAATACAGCCAAACTAGGGGTGAGGGCTTCAGCATGGGGATTTTGGGAGGGCCCAATTCAGTCCATAGTGGATGGACCCCTGCACGCTTTGGGAGAAGAAGAGTGTTACTCTACTGGTTCACGTGACCAAGGAAATGTTTGATTAATATTGTATGATGAGGATAAGTAGATGTACATTTGAAGTACAAGAAATCACCCGGGGTGCTTCTAAGTACTTCCACATTCTGTGATAAAAGTCCATGAAAAGCTACAATTCAATGCAGGTGGGGCTAATGGTTCAGAAGCTCCTGGAATGAGCCACAATCAGCTGAAGTGCTTGCTAATGGCCGAGAGAATGTGAAATGGGTGCTGGAAGAAGCAAGTGATATTTATCATCTATGATCGTGTGTCCAGTTGCAGAAAGCTGGACTGTAATAGCAATGATTACCTTTCTTCATTGTGAGATGAATATATATATATATATATATAATATATATACATATATATATATGCCAATGGTTTTTTCTTTTCCTTTCTTCCATTTTCATACAACCTAAAACAAGATATATCAATAATAATTAACCCTGTATCCCAATAATTAAGTGGTAAGTTAATTTCCAAAAAACCTACCCATCTGTAAGGAATTCTAAATAACTCCTGTAATTCTCTTTCTAGTCCTCTTCTAATATAGATACAATCCTGGAAGATGTTCTATACTACACTGAATGATTTGTTGTTTATTTTCCTCCCTCAGAAAGATTAACAATTGCATACCCAAGTTTTTGTTTGTTAGTTTAATGCATTTGACCTGATGCCATGAGAGGAAAGTTCAAGAGTGTTAAGGAGGAAACACAATTGTGCTGACTCCAGTGGGATTCCACAAGCAGCATGAGCCACAAATAAAAATATTCATAAGGAGCAAACACTGGAGATTCCACTCACTGGGTGGCATAATTATCCCATCTATTTTCTATGACATAGCTAACTCCTGTTGGTTAAAATTCAGTTTTCCATCTGTTCCATTTCTCTGTTGCTGTATAACAAAAGACCCCAGAATTTAGTGGCTTGGCCTAGATTCTTCCATTCACTATGTGGTTCTGCTCCCTTTGGTATCAATTGGGCCCTCTTCATGGCATTCAGCTGGCAGCAGACAAGTTTGGAGGATGAAGAGAGCTTCATTCACATTTCTGATGCTCCTTGACAGGGATGGCAGAAAGGCTGGGGTCAGCTGAGCCCTCCCTCCTGGTCTTTCCATGTGGTCTCTCCAGCAGAGTGGTCAGATTTCTGATATAGTAGCTGTTGGTTCCAAGAGACCATGGTGGAAGTTGTCAGTCTTCTAAATAACTAGGCCTAGAAGTGACATGGCTTCACCTCTGTCAACCTGGACTGAAGGGTGAGCACATAGACCCTACTCATGTTAAGAAGCCCTTAAAATGAGGTCAAAGAATGTGCAGCATCATTAATTCACCATGCCACCTTATCTAGTTACTGAGGCCGAAGCGTTATGATGGTCACAGTAAAGGAACACTTACTCCTGTGAGATAGTGCACGGGGCTATCAAAGAGATTCTGCTTTGTTTGGTCATACATTACTTTGTAAGGGAGGAAAAACTTTTTTCCATCCGTTTAAGTTCTGTGGTTGGGCCTGTGAATGAGACATAAGAATTTGACATAAGACAGGAGAAAAACATATACATTTTATTTATTAGTTTTAGACGTTCATGAGGAGTCCTCATAAGGAAAATGAAGACCCAAAGAAGCTGTGAGGCCCAAAAGCTTATATATTTATTCAAAAGAATTGTAAATTGTGAGGATGTGGCAAGACAAAGGGGCTAGGGCTAGGGCACCAAACTGTGGGACAATGACTGGGTCACATACGGGGGAAACTGATGGAAGATGAGGATGATTCCAGTAGGTGTGTTTGTACAGGTCCATCTCAGCGTCTGCTCCCAGTCTCTGGTGATGAGAATCTTCTGCTGTTCCTGATCCAAGGAGTGCATGTTTCTCACAGGAAATTTGATGACCTGCTATTAGGTAGAAAAAAGGAGATCAGAGAGTCCTTCCTACATCTGATGTTTCTCAGGTGCCTTCAGCTCAAAATAATCAATATTTCAAAGTGTCGTATTTCAGGGTGGCGTATTCCAAACCCCCTCACCTTAGTAACTACTGGTTTCATGCATTTTAAATAATATTACTTTTTATCACCCAAGAGCTTTGAAAGTGCTTAAGGGATAAATAAATTAGATAAGTACATAAATAGAATTTCAAATATCACATAAATAAGTAAGCATTATTCCTGGGTCAGTACTTCCTCTTTTCGAGGATGATTATTTTAAAGAATCTCTCAAAATCCTGCACCAATAGAATTACTACATTGATAAGCTATCTAACACAAAAGGTAAATTTATACGATAAGGATAAAGAACCACATTCAAGTGCTTACTGTGAACTTAGGTGTGCATTGATGTGTATATTTGACTATAATGCCAATAAGTGTTGCCTATTTTGCAACCAAAAAATGTATAAATGTCTGAAGTCCATGGTAAAAAAGGAAAGTACCTGAATATAATAAAGACCATATATGACAAACGCACTGCCAGCATCATACTTAATGGTGAAAAACTGAAAGCCATCTCTCTGAGAACAGGAACAAGATAAGGGTGCCCACTCTCACCACTCCTATGCAACATAGTACTGGAGGTTTTGGCCAGAGCAATTAGTCAGGAAAAGGAAATAAAGGGAATCCAAATTGGAAAGGAAGAAGTGAAACTCTCACTGTTTGCAGATGACATGATTCTATCTTAAAAAAAAAAAAACCCTAAAGAATCTATTGGAAAACTATTAGAAATAATCAACAACTACAGCAAAGTTGCAGGGTACAAAATCAACTTACAAATATCAGTTGCATTTCTATATACTAACAATGAATGAGCGGAAAGAAAAATCAAGGATCCAATCCAATTTACAATTGCAACAAAAATAATAAAGTATCTAGGAATAAAGTTAACCAAAGAGGTGAAAAACCTGTACACTGAAAGCTATAATACATTATTGAAAGAAATTGAAGAAAACATAAAGAAATGGAGAGGGACTGGCCCCATAGCGCAGCGGTTAGGTGTACATGTTCCGCTTCGGTGGCCTGGGGTTCACCAGTTCGGATCCCGGGTGCAGACATGGCACCACTTGGCAAGCCATGCTGTGGTAGGCATCCCACATATAAGGTGGAGGAAGATGGGCATGGATGTTAGCTCAGGGCCTGTCTTCCCCAGCAAAAAGAGGAGGATTGGCAGCAGATGTTAGCTCAGGGCTAATCTTCCTCAAAGAAAACCCAAAAAACAATAAATCATGTTGTGAAAAAAAAAATAAAGAAATGGAGAAATATCCCATGTTCATGGGTCAGAAGAATCAACAGAGTTAAAATGTCCATAGTACCTGAAAAAATCTACAGATTCAATACAATCCCAATTAGAATCCCAATGACATTCTTCACAGAAACAGAACAGAGAATCTTAAAATTTATACAGAGCAAGAAAAGCTCCTAAATAGGCAAAGAAATCCTGAGAGAAAAGAGCAAAGCTGGAGACATCACAATCCCTGATTTCAAAGTATGCTACACAGCTATAGTAATTAAACAGCATGGTACTGGCACAAAAACAGAGATACAGACCAATGGAACAGAATTGAAAGCTCAGAAATAAAACCACACATCTATAGACAGTGAATTTTAGACAAGAGAGCCAAAAACATACAACAGAGAAGAGAAAGGAAAGTGTCTTCTGTAAATGGTGTTGGGAAAACTGGACAGCCACATGCAAAGGAATGAAATTAGACCATTATCTTGAACCATACACAAAGATGAACTCAAAATGGATTAAATACTTGAATGTAAGACTTGAAACCATAAAACTCCTAGAAGAAAATATAGGCAGTACAGTATTTGACATTAGTTTCAGCAGCATCTTTTCGAATACCATGTCTACTTGGGCAAGGGAAACAAAGGAAAAAGTTAACAAATGGGACTACATCAGACTAAAAAGCTTCTGCAAAGCAAAGGAAACCATGAAGAAAATGAAAAAATAACCCACCAAGTGGGAGAAAATATTTGCAAGTCATCTACCTGACAAGGGGTTGATCTCCAAAATATATAACGAACTCATACAACTCAACACCAAAAGTCAAACAACCCGACCACAATATAGGCAGAGGATACAAACAGACATTTTTCCAAAGAAGATATACAGATGGCCAACAGACCCATGAAATGATCTTCAACATCACTAACTTTAGGGAAATGCAAATCAAAACTACAGTGAAATATCACCTTACATGGATCAAAATGGCTATTACTACCAAGACAAAAAACAACAAATGTTGGAGAGGATGTGGAGAAAAAGGAACCCTCATGCACCACTGGTGGAAATACAAACTGGTGCAGCCACTATGGAAAATAATATGGAGATTTCTCAAAATATTAAAACTAGAAATACCATATGATCCAGCTATCCCACTACTGGGTATTTATCCAAACAGCTTGAAATCAATTATCCAAAGAGATTTATGCATCCCTATGTTCACTGCAGCATTATTTACAATAGCCAAGACATGGAAGCAACCTGAGTGCCCTTATATGGATGAATGGATAAAGAAGTGGTATATAAACAATGGAATATTAAACCATAAAAAAGACAAGATCATCCCATTTGCAACAGCATGGATGGACCTTGAGGATATGACGTTAAATGACATAAGCCAGACAGAGAAAGACAAATACTGTCTGATTTCATTCATAGCTGGAAGATAATAAATACATGAATAAAGAGAACAGATTAGTGGTTATCAGAGGGGAAGGGCATCGGCGGGTAGGCAAAAAGGGTAAAGGGGCACATATGTGTGGTGATGGACAAAAATTAGACTACTGGAGGTGAGCATGATGAAGTCTGCTCAGAAATTAATAAATATTAATGTACACCCCAAATTACATAATATTATAAACCATTATTATGTTATGTCAATAACATTACTGGACAAAAAATCCTATCCTTGACAAACTGTATGGGAGGAAAATCTTTTCCTCTACCCTCTTAAATTCTTTATCTGGGGTCCTGCAAATTAAACTAAAAAAGACTAGATTAACAGGAGAAAAGCCATACAGATTTTTTTATATTAATATTTTTGTGTGCATGAGAGCTTCTCAGAAAAGAAGTGAAAACCAAAATAGGCAGTTAGATAGGGACTTACATACCATTTTACCAAAGAGTAATAAATTGTGAAAAAGCTATTAGACAAAAGAGAGGGGAGTTTGGGTTCTATGGGCAGTAAATTGTGGGAGGTGGGTAAATATATGGAGAAAGCAATGGTAGATACAGGTTATTGAGTAAGGTTTGTTTATGCAGATTCACCTTGGTGCTGTGTCCATCTCCCGTGATTAAGGTTGCTCTCCTCTCCTGACGTGGAAGAGAGGGACACCTCCACAAGCAGAATTTATGTCCACTTTACAAGGGGACATTTATGCTCTGCTTTTAGGAAGAAAAGAGGAAGGCAGAGAGTTCTTCCTGCATCTGCTGCTTCTCAGTTGTCTTCAGCTCAAAATAACCCTTATGCCAAAGTGACATGTTTTGGGGTGGCATGTTCTGATTCCCTTCAGGGGCCTACCCTGACTAACTTGTTAAAGTTACAATCTTCCCATCTCTGCCTACACACAACCATCACTTTTGAGCGTTTCTGGTCTTTTTGCTTCTTTCCTTTTTTTAAATGGCACTTTTTGATGGTGCAAATGTTTCTCTTGTTCTCTGATATATCCTAAGTATTAGAATAGTGCTTGACATATAGTATGCAGTCAATAATTATTTGTTAAACACATGAAATAAATGTGTAAGTATTCATGCGATATCATACCTGAACATTTAAACATGGCTCCACCTAACAGCAGAGCTGGGTTATGGTTCAAATTGTAGTTTTGCTCCAGTTCACTGGATTTTTTTCAATTTAAAATATGTGAAATTGTTTATATAGATTCTGAAATGTCCAGTATTCCTGAGTTTTTACCAGATCTTATTTCTCCCATAATGTAATGAGCTTACTGGGAAGGTCAGTTGTTAGGTCTGGAAAGCAAAGCCTATGTGAGTATGTTTGCCTAATCTGTTAGCTTACGTTGGAAAAAAGGTGCTTTAGAAGATAATAGTACATTTTACAGTTCATTGGTTCTGAAATTTGAAATAAAAGCAAATTCTTTCTTGTTGCTATAATAATTTTGATAGCTGAACATGAGTCTCAACAATACTTTGATTACAACATTGGAAGATACTCAACATGAGCCATCTGGTTTAGCACTGTGGATGGCAATTGGTGGTGCTCTCCTTCGTATCTGCAAAGCTGACAGCCCTGCCCAGCTGTAGAAAGTGTGCACCGATTTATCAGCCCAGAGATCCCCTTCTGGTTCTCAGGAAGGCTTGCTGCTCTGAGACATTCAGTCTCTTTGTCTCACAGCTTGACTGATATTTCTTCACAAGCAAATTTGTTTCCCTAGTTTCAATCCCTCCCTATCTTTAGCAGTTTCAAAATATTTTTATTTCCAGCCTTCTTTATCTTCTAAAAGTATAGTCTATATAATTTCTGATCTTTGCACAGCTCATATTTATATGAAAATGTCAAATAAGAAAATTTGTTTCACATTTAGTTTGTAAATCCTTACCTTATAATGAAAATGTACTGCTAAGAAAAATGCCAGATGAATATTAAAGTAGTCTTATAGTTATTATGATATTCATATTTAAAGGAATCAAGGAGCCAATGAATCGCATCTCAGCCTTTTGGCTAAGATCAAGGATAAGGAGGTAATAAAACGTGTGTGCATGTGTGCATATATATACGTGTGCGTGTCTCAGTCATGTACCACATTACTTCTAACACTAATAATGGTGGTAATTTCCTGCAAATTACAGTACAGGTTTTTTTCTTTTTCTCTAGTGTCTATTACATTTACCAGATGGAATAATTTATTTCAGGGCTAACCAACCTGATGTGGTTTGAGTCCTCTAGAAAACAGATTTAGTACAAGATAAGAAAGGAGAATGAATTCTTTTCAGCTACAGGATAAACCCAACATCGTTGACTAAGCCAAAATGAAGAGAACAGACATTGTAGTGCTTCAAAAAAGTAAAATTATTGATGTTCATTCTGCATATAATCTAATCACCCTCGTTAATATCCCAGTAATATCAATATACTACAGCTTTCAGACATGTCATCAGAGTAGGAAGGATTATTGGAAAAGGTAAAGTTTCAGTTCAGGTTGCTTCTGAGATAATGAAAAAGGTGGAATACATTTTAACTCCCTAAAATGGTGACGTGACTTTTTGCCTCATTTTTCTTCCCTTTGCATCTCAAACCTGCAGTTCACGGGAGCACCTGCATTCTACCTGAATGCCAACTGACCGCTAGTGATGGGGAGAGTTGGGGGGATTGGCGGGCACGTGGTGACACGTTCAATCTGAGTTTAAATATCATAACTGTTTACCTTCTTATTTCATATTTTTGCTCTAACTCTAAAAGATGATGGGGCCATGAAAATTCCAATTTTCCCCTAAACAGAAAAACCTTTTTCTTAATTTTTATCAGTAGTTAGGAGAATACAAAATATTATACATTGCTTAATCTATTTGGGCAATTTTAGTATAAAAAGCATATTTTCCTGAAAGTTGTACAATATTTAAATATAATGCCTATTCACTATTTTAGTAAATATATCAAACAAATATTGATTCCTCAACTCTTCCTTCATTTATTTCTTTTACGATTTTTCTTGTCTTGATTTCTTACCATAAAATGTGTTAGTTTCAAAATAAACTTCCACAGGATAAATATTGAAATCAGTAGACTTATATTTTTCCTTGTACCTAGAGACATTATAAATTCGCAAGCTTTCTTGTAGTAATGGGAACAAAAAAAGAACATCAAGTTCTTTTCCACTGTTTTCTAAATTCAAGTCACAGAGACATCATCCCTCAGACGTTGGAACAGCAGAGACAAGGTGTTGGCTCAAATCCGGATGTCCTGGGCTGGGTCAATCAGGCAATGACAGCAGGATGGCCTCAGACTCAGCTTCTTCTTTGCTCACTTCATTGTCCTCTAGACTCTGCCCCACATCACAGTGAGGATGTTCCCCAGTAACTCCGTGATGCAGAAACCCTGGTGCTCACTCGCTCAGGAGACTAATTCTCTCCCGTACAGTGTCTGTATTAAACCTCATATATCCTAGTTTTCTAAAATCACACTTTCACATCTGGACCACGGAAGGGAAAGACTTAGGAGTCTGGGTCATGCCCACTCTGTGTGAGTAAACTTGCAGGTGCTAGATTAGGGAAGGACAGGTCTCAAAAGGAACAAAGAGATGCTGGGCAAAATAAAACATTTGAAGAAATTTTAAAGGCAAAATAATTTTGTAAAATACCCTATTCTAACCATCTCATTTAATTAATGAGAAAACTGAGGGGCCTGGAGAGTTCCTTCCTTTCCAGTCACTTTGTAAATAGTGGGGCCAGCAAGAAAGTGTGATTCTTTTCCAGTGCTCCTTCTAAAACCCTGCCAACACTTCTGAAAATAATATAGGTGGGGCATTTCAAAAGGAAAGAAAGTAACTGTACTAATTATCTATTTGGTTTATACTTACATTATTCTATGTGGTGCTTCTTTCTACCTCCTGTATTCACCTTAACCCAAGCTAATATGGGTTAATACCTATATGTGTGTGTGTGTGTATTTAAATATACATATTATGCATGTGTATATGTGTAGATAGATAGATTAACCTATATGGTGATTCATTTCTTTGATGTTGTCATAGATAAAAGAATTACTAAAATTTGCACCCAGAGTTTAAAATTAATATCCCTTGCCAGCAAACAGATTATTTTCCTGGTCTAAATTACTTTCTAGTGGTATGCACATACCCATAGAAACACCTTTCATAATGGAAGAATGAGTTTGAACTAGCTCCTGATCACCAAGTCCAATCTCCTCCTCCCCTCCCATTTACGCAAAGGCAGATTTATATTATCCACACAGATCCACCAACAGGTCATGAAGATCCATGTACAGAATTTCCAGTTCCCCGTAGACTGCTGTCTCCTTCAGCTCTAAGCCTTTGGCCTGTGCGTCGACAGAGGCTCCCAATACAACTTGCTGTTGGCTTTTGGTCTCTCTGCCTAAACCAGCCCTGAGTCACCGAATTCACTCTGAGCGCACAGGAAGACAAGTTCCTTATGCTAAACTCTGAAGAAAGAAGCCAAAAGTATTTCAAATAAATGAACATTTTCCAAGAGCAATCCCTGATCCTTGCACTCCCAGACCCCAAATGAAGAGATAAATAACATTCCAAGACATAAGTGTCAGCCTCTTATCTGTGTGCACACAGAAACACAGAAGTTTCTAGGGCAGAAAGTATCTCCCAGATGTCAAATGGAAATTTTAACGACTCAACAGCATCATCTGACTTTTGTTGTCACAACTTTGAAAACCTTCTGAGTTTTCATACTCAATAATATAAATGTGTGTGGCTATAAACACATGTGCATGTATATAAATAAATTTACAGATGCATGTATGTATATCCTTATACATGCACATGGCAGAAGGTATAAATGTGATACGTATCCAAGGCTGCTTGTTCTCTTCGGGGAAGGCAGCAACAGACAGCATGTGATGCCTTCATGATTCAGTGGTTCCTGTGACTGCTCAGGGTGTCTGCCAATCTGACAGTGGATGGAGCATCAGCATTCCTGCTTCAGTGGCCCAGTAGGAAAGGATTATTTGCAAAATTAGGGGCCTAAATGGAAAGAGGTGGCAGTTAGTATGACAGCAACTTATGTCCTCAGTAAGAGGGCATGAGATTTTTCACATCTCCATTCGTTTTCTGTTTAATATGTGGTTTGGACATTTTGAGGAAGAATTCTAATTTCAAAATTGTCTGAATATGTTTAACGACAAATATCACGCTGTTTGAAAGCACATCACTTTGAGTGACATATGCCTTTGCACTACTTGCTGGTAGGCCCAGATCTTTTTTCTGTAATAATCTTCTTTCAGCAAAAAAATGTTATACTGTTTCTGAATAGCTGGCAAAGTCATATAGTATAGAAACTATATTGTAGAAAATAACTATATCACAAATTTTGGCCCTGCATATTTATGCCAAATTAATATGGCTGACTGATTTTTTTCTATCCCTCTGGTAGGGTAAAAACCTAACATACAGAGAAATATTTCTCTCTAGGTTTTCCCTCTCTGCATAAGCTTTTAAAATTATCATATTTTTAAGTTTTAGCATACTTCAGATTCATATGGAAAGGCATAAGCATATGATGTCTCCTTATCCTACCCAAATCCCTTGCCTCTTTCAGAGTAAAGACTTTGGTAAACTCCCACCACTCTTTACTCTTCAGTCAAGAGTAAGACTGAAAATAATTTGATGTGGTGTATCATTTGTCTGAGTTCTCAATACCAGACACAGTGCTCACCAGACTGAAGGAAGTTCCATGAAATTCCATTGTTATGCACATTGGTTCAGAAATGAGAATAAGGGGATCTGCACGTGGGGGTCTTTGGTCCTGCTCACCATGATCATGGGACCTGCTGATAGTCAGGGATGTCGTATAACCAAGGAGAGGAATCCTCGTGGTGTTGGTCACCCAACATGAAATTGGGAATTAGAGGTAAAATTCCTGCTGGAAGTTATCAGCAAAGTAGGTTATACATCATTCCATTGATACACATTTATATATCTCTTCTACCTCCATCAGTCAATCCACAGCCATTTCATATCTACTCTGTGAAAGGCTCATGCTCATCTGTATAGGGGATGCAGAGAAGTATGGAAAAAGTCCTGTTCTCATGGAATTTCTGAACCAGATAGGAAGTTAAAGGTATAGCCCCAGGACTGTGTCAAGGTTTATAAATGTCTTCACCAGGTAATCCTGCTGCCAAGCACACATGTGGAATATTTACAGCATAATCAAGAGCTAGTGTAAACTATATGTAATTTGTAAATACCAAATAAATGGCACAGATAATTATTAGTGTTATATTATCTCAGAGTTGTGAGTAATATCCAAATTAAGTAATGTAAGAGATCAGGCATGATCTGGGCTTCCTGAGATGTGTGGGACTGATTTAAAGGTAAATATCCTCTCTAGTGTCTGCCAAAGTCACTCCGCCATCTCTATCAACATTATTCACCACTGGTATTTACATTTCTAGAGCACTCTGTTGGGTATTATTCTGGAATGGTTTCTTTCAGGAAGTTGAACTAAAATAATAATGGGTGGCTTTCAGTTTTAGGCTACAGATCAGTTTTACTCTGATGATTCTGTGCTCTTCCATATGACCCTATGCAACTTGATTGTTTACTGAAAGAAATAAGACTTAGCAAAGACAGATGGTTGCAGAATCCTAGTTCACAAAGCTTTGCAAGGGCAGCTGTGACATAATAAGACAGAACCTCCCACACTCAGGCTGCTTCCGGACCTCACCCTATGTACCTCTTCATCTGGCAGTTCATCTGCATCTTTTATCATATCCTTTATAATAAACCAGTAAATGTATGTAAATTGTTTTCATGAGTTTTGTGAGCATTTATAGCAAATTATTGAATCTGAAAGAGGGGTTGTGGGAACCCTTGATTTGTAGCCAAGTCAGACAGATGTGCGGTAACCTGGTACCCACGACTTGCCACTGGCATCTGAAGTGGCGGCAGCTTGTAGGACTGAGCCCTTAACCTGTGGGGTCTGGGTTAACTCTGGGTTGTTAGTGTCAGAGTTGATTTAAATTGTAGGACACCCAGGTGATGTTTGCAGAGACATGGACAATTGCTTGGTGTGGAAAACCCACACATTTGGTGCCAGAAGTGTTGTGTGTGGAGAGACAGTTATCCTTTAGCAGCAAGGGGAATTTCCAGTGTTCAGTAAATACAGAACTGTCCAGCAAGATTTATGAGAATCCCTAAGAGGAGCTACTGTAGGGGTTATGGACAGCCTCACCGTGCTTCACAGGGTCCCTGTGACTTGACCTCTCTCTTCACTTCTCTAATCTCCCCACTTCCTCTGCACCTCTCTGCGTCACTCTGGACCTTTGCTCTTCTTCCAACCCTTCAAGAATAGTCCCGCCTCAGAGCCTTTGCACTACGATTCCCTCTGCTTGGAGTCCTCTTCTCTGGCATACCCCCTGTGCTCCCTCGCTTCCTTCAGGTGTAGCTGAAACATCACCTCCATGGAAAACACTCACTATGCCTCTCTTCAAAATAGCGAATGTCACCTCTGCCGTCCCTTTTCAGTTGATGTCAACTTCCCCAATTTAATTTCCTTCATTACACTTATTGAAACCAACTGTATATTTTACATCTAATGTGTATATGTTTATGCTTCCTTCACCTTCCCTCCCACTGCACTCATGAACACTTTGAGATCAGGGATTCTGTGTTTCCATCACTCTTTCTGAAGCTCCTCACACAAGGCCTGGCACATACTGGGCTCTTGAAAGTATTCATTGAATGAGTGAACTACAGGCAAGTGGGAATCACGCAACACGTACCCTATGTGGTGTGTATTTTTCCAGAGCATCGAACACTCAAGATCAGGAAACTAGGAAACAACGCTGTTGTCATCTGCCTTTTTCGTGATGAGATACTTCATAGAAATCCGTGATAAGTACAGCAAATCCAATCCTTGGAGGACTTCGACTGGTTTGTTCTGTGTGTATGTTGTTCTCAGTGATGCTGAATTGAATTCAGCTAAAAGAACATTGCCATCCTCTATAACACAGGGCTTCTGTTGTTAAGCCAATGGAGATGACTTTTAAATTGGATTGATCTGCTATTAATACAAAGACGGTTTTTAAATACTTCCTCTGCTCTTTAGGACTGCTCTGGTTTCCCTCAGAGTTTCTAAGTCTCTCTGCGTGTTTTGTCATTTTTAGTCCTTCTCTCCACTCATTTTGACCATCAGAGCTTATTCTTCCAAAGAAAAAAAATCACTTGATAGAGATTTCTGTGAAATATTTCCCAGCAATCTATAAATAACCATAACTGGCTTTGACTCCCAATTCCTGCTCTTTTGTTTTTCTACGTTTTCATGGAACTTTAAAAAAAATCTAGCACATCTAGAGATGTTATTGCTTACGTTATAAGAATGTAAAATGTCTTTATGGAGTGCCAGGAAATCCTAAAATTAAAATTATATTATTGTACTCATTCATTCACTCAACAAATATTTATTGTGTCTCTGACATGAGTCATGCACTGTGGTAAGTGCTGAGGCTTAAAGATGGATGAGCTGCAATCCCTATTATAAAGCAGACCATTGTCTGAATGTGGGTGGTACTCTGTCTGTCCTAATTTTCCTCTTTACTGTAATGATGCATGCGGAACAGTTTCAGAGACAAAGCAGTCATTAAGTCTGCCTTCTTTTCTCTTCTTGGGAGCCCCTCAACCAAGTAATTACTTCTCTGATGTTTCTCTACTGTAACTTGAGATTTTTGTCTTTTTTTTTTTTTGCCTCAGCTCATCATTGACCCACACTCCCTCTAAATCACCCAGATCCCTATTTTCAGTCATCTGTTAAGGTTATGAAACAACCCAATAACTCATTCATATAGTGCTAGTCGAAGATGATGTGTTACACATCCACGGGTATGACCATTACTATGGATTTCCTACAGTACTATGCTGAGCCCCAAGTAATGCATCTTTAGTGATGGAAAATTGGGGGCTTCTGGAGGACTGCCAAATAAAATAATTTCAAATGAGGGTAACCTCATCCTGAACACAAGTTATTCCTCAGTCCCATAGTGGTAGTCTCTCTTTATGAACCAAAGAATTATTCTCCCATTGAAAACTTAGCATAAACGAAGCGTATTGTGTTCCTAATGGTCGTTTTCAAAGATATCATCTATCAAGACGCCCCACATCTTATCCACAATGATGTTTTTTCCTCTTTCAAAGCGTCATATAAAGTCTCTCCTCAGTTTCCAGAAGGGAAAAATATTACTGAGACTGCTCTCAAGTGCAATAACAGTAAACAAAAACAGAGGAAGATATAACTGATTTCCCTGCTAAGACAAAATCCACATGGGATAAAGAAGAGATTAAAGCTTTCAAAAAGAAGATTCATGGCTTCTGGTTTTCAAAAAAAAGGAGCTGAATAAGAAACTTCCTCCATAGATGAGAGTATAGCTAGACTCTTATTATAAGTAGAATAATCAGTGCTCATCTTTACCACTTCCTCTAGTTGAGACTGAAAATTCATTCATCTACCTCAATTATGCACCAGGAAGGCATGACATATTAATGTAAGTAGCCCTTTATACTTCAGCGTGAATTAAAGAGCTGATTAAAATTTCAACGAAAGGAAGACTAAGTATAAGGCCACAGGTTATTAGAAAGGAGGATGCTCCCCTGTTATAAAGGATCTAAGAATATAGCCTTAAAGAACATTTAAGAAAAAACATTGGGAAAAGTTGCTTCATACTCATCTAGCCCATTTGAACAACAACTCAATGAATATATTAAGTGGTGAGCGGTGCAATTTTAATGCCTTACTCAAACGGAAGCTGAGATGACCCACGTTTACATACTTGTATCGCATTTTCAAAGGGCTAAAAACACTCCCCTTCTGTTGTCAAGACATTAGTGCTTAAGATCAAAATGGGCCAATGCCCATTGGTCCATTGAAGTACATTAGCCAAATGATGATTACTACCTTAACACAGACAAGATACATTTTAGCATACATTATTCAGTTAAAATGAGTTTTAATCCTCATGCAGACTGACTATAATCTGATAAAAGTTTAATAGTACATTAAAGTAGATGCTTTAGATTTATTCCTACAAATATCACAGCAAGTGCTGTCTGTCCGTTATTTTTTGGGGACTTATAAAGTTTTCCATTTCTTACTTTATTATTTCTGTGTTTTTGTGGTTATCAGAGAAAAACAGTTTCCATTGGAACTTGTTACTTGTGTTTGTGTGTAGTTGGCTTTAAAAATATTTTACCTATTCACATAGAGTACAGACAGATAAATGGTTTTCTGTTGAACTGCAATTCTTCAATTTTTTGACTCTTCTAATACACTCTGACGGCTAATATTAAAACTCCATTTTGCTTACCATCGTTTATGTGGATATAAAACAAACACAAATGCTTTATACTCAGAATATTTTTTTCATGAAACAGTCCAAAGCTATTTCATCACCTCTTGATTGTTCTGACATCCTTCCTTCCCTGAAACAAATATTTTAATAGCTTTCTGAAATCTTTATTACAATTATGACCTAAATGACTAAAGTAATGAAATTACCCCCTAAGTACTGCCTGACATCGAACGAGTCTAATTCACAGCATCTATTTCCTTATGACCTGCCCTGTGCTGGAAATGAGAAACACAGAGCTGGGCAGTGTGGTCTGGCCCTAGGGGAAATTGCAGCTCATCTGGTGATTATTTGTTTGTTTTTTAGTTGAGGTGGTTTCTTTGGCTGCATATGACAACAGGTTTCAATAATGTGTAGGGCCTGCTCTGTGAAGGGAGTGTGCATGCATTAGATAGAGATGTATAAGAGGAGTGTAGATTGCATTTTAGACTTTATTCTTATACCCTCACACTTAGCCAGGGTGCCTTAGGGAATATGGCTTTATCAGGTAATATTCAAAGCACTTAGAAAGCAGCTCATCTTATGCAGATCCTTGGACTCAATTTGTCAGATCTAAAAAAATGGGAGAGAGAATCAATTCAACTGCTGCTTACATCTCAAAATTACATGCATCATTTTAAAAAAATAGATAAGACAGATATTTTTGGCCTGGATTAGCCAAATATTTGCCATAGTTTTCCATTTTTCTTTGTGCTTATTCTTAGTACCCTTATCTCTAAAATGTAATATTTTGATTTTTAAAATTCTGAACATGAAATACAGAAATAACACATATCATGTACACTTCTGTGCTTCTGCCAAACTTATAACGCTCTAGCCCTGTTCACTATTTTCTGTCTTATCTTATTGTTATTTTTACATACATATTTTTACCATGTTTCTTGAGAGAAGGGTCAACGTTGGATTTGTTGGGATCCTTCCATCACATAAGAGCATAGCATATAGTCAATAAATACTAAATATATAAATAGATTTATTAAAAACATTTTTTCCTTTAATAAAAAATACATGCTAGGCTCTGACTAAATTAACAAATATAAAATTCAAATTGGGTGTCAGGCTTGTGGCCGAGTGGTTAAGTTCTCATGCTCCGCTTGGGTGGCCCAGGATTTCGCCAGTTTGGAACCCCAGCACAGACGTGGCACTGCTCATTAAGCCATGCTGAGGTCGTACCCCACATAGCACAACCAGAAGGACCTGCAAATAGAATACACAACTATGTACTGGGGGGCTTTGGGGAGAATAAGAAGAAACAACAAAAAAAACCTGGCAACAGATGTTAGCTCAGATGCCAATCTTTTAAAAAAAAAATTCAAATTGGAAGCTTAATTATGACATTCTCCAATTGTCTTGCTATTGAGTCCATAAATAAATAATTCATCAGAAGATGTAAATCATGGTAGGTCTTGAGACACCAACTCAGAAACTGGGCTCTTCTGGGACTATTTCCGTCTGGAATTCCACAGTGTCTGCATCATCCAGGCGAATGAATTACTTGGAGGCAAAATCAAAAATCACCAGAGACAGACTTAATTATCTCTGTCAACTATGACATGTGGTCACTGTACACATCCTGATATTCTTGTGAAATTAATTCAAGTGACCTATGAGCATTTCAGCAAGACCCAGAGGAGAGAAAGAATTAGATTTCTAAAGGAAAATCATATAAAACAAAAGAGTGAAGAAATAGTTAACACATATTCACCTATCTCTTTAAAAATCAAACTTGAAAAGAAACTCTGAAATTTTTAGTTCAGATATTTCAGGGGAGAAAAAGTTCCATAAAGTAACTGAAAATTCACAGAATGTTTTTGCAATGCCTTCATCTCATCATAAAAATATGCAGGAGAACCAAGGTATTTTAAGCTATTTCTTTCTTTTTTCAAAAGTCTCTTGCTAAAGGGAAGGGGAAAGCATTGTTTCTGAATTTTATTTAAGCCTCCAGTATGCCCTCAAGACAAAATTAGCAATGCTTGTGAAGTAGGGAGCAGTGGTAGCGATAAGAAATTAAGAAGGAGGAGAAGGGTTTAACATTTAATGAGTGCCTATCTTCTGACAGTCATTGTCGTAAGCGCTGTGGGTGTACTACTAATTTAATCCTTCCTACAGTCACGGAAGATGAATATTTTTATTATCCCCAATTTACAGTTGAGGACGCCATGCTGGGAGTGGTAAGAAACTTACCCCGGGTCATGTGGCTCATTCACTATGACCCAGTCTCCCAGTTCTCCAACTGAACTCCGCTCTCCTCAAGGCTTTTGCATTCTTCATCCTCTCTCACTTTCTCAGACACGTGGTTATATTTGAAAAGATATGGCAAAATAATATAGCTTGAGGTAAATGACCGCCAGCAAAGCTGTCTTCCCTGGGGTAACTTACCTCAAGGAATAAAATTCTAGTGATCGTGTTTGTGTCAAGGTTTTGGGGAGATGATCTGTTGAGAGCAACATGTAAAAATCTGTAATTTCAGACTCCAATGGCAGCTGCCCAATTTTAACTATTCCTTGGCTGTTAGGTTTTGTAGGCAGAAAATAGTAATAAAAATTAAAAAATAAGAAAATAAGACAAAACAAAACAAAAAATCTTTTCTGGCTTATCATTTCTTGGTCTCTCAACTGCTCTGCCAACTTCTTTTACCCCATATTTCTCTTCATATGTGAGATCTTTAATATTTCATGATAATGTGAACACTGTTGAAGTGAAAGATTTAGTTCAGGTGAATATATACATTGAACTACTTTTACTGTCCAGATCCATTAAATTTCTTTGTGATAAGTTAAAATGTTGTTAAATTTAATTTTTTAGCCTTCTTTCTTTCCCAACTCTACCATCTTTTATTCAGGTTTTTTACTTAAAAAAATACAATTTGCTAGTAAACAAAATCCTTTAATTTTGTTTGTGATAAAGCCATTTCATTCCAGCTGATACAACAAAATGTCAGCAGTTAAAATATTTCACATTTAATAGAAATTGGGGTATTTACATTTATTTATGATCTATACATAAGGAACGTGGACTAGAAAAATAAGGGATTGTAATTCCCTGGTTACTAAATTTCAATAATCTTTTTTCTTTTCTTGGATGAATCTTTTGGTTTTATACATATGTGAGTGTGTGTGTGTGTGTGTGTGTGTGTGTGTATAGATGGACTAACCTAACTAGAAAGAAAACTCCATGCACTAAGTTTTTGGGAGGGAGTGTTAAATATGATTAAGGCTTTCTACTGATTTCTCCTCCTTTACTTATTGGAGGAGAGATAGCAGATATGCTAGAATTCAAAAGTATAATCAATGAAAACTTCACTTTCCAATCTATCCTTCAGTTCTAGAATATAAGAAATAATAAAAACGAAACCGCCCCATGACTTCCACGTAATAAGAACAAGAACTTCAAGTAAGAGGAAACAAATAAAACAGATCTGGTGTTCATCTGTGGCAGTTTGGTGTGAATCCTGTCAAACGGAGATGAGAATTCAGTTTGGCTTCTCTGTTCAAGCAAAATGCACCACTCCAGGAACTTTTCCTTCCCATATGGGCTTCTCTAAGGAGTCAGCATGAGATCTTGAATAAGTGTCTTCATCTCTTTTGTACCTTTCAGGTTTCCTCATCTGTAAACATTATTGAGTGTCTACATCCCATCAAAGTAATTCTGACTGAATGTTGTTGTGGTGGAAACGATGTTGGACCATGAATTGCATTGTATGTAAGCTGTTAAATAGCATTTGTGTTTCATATCTTCATGACCTTTTTCTCTGTTAGAGAGTTGGTTCCATTGAGTCTCAAGGAGATTTCGGGTAAATCTTGATATATGAAAGAGCAGATACCTTCTTCTTCAGATAATTCTGGGCTTTTTTTCTTTGAGGAAGATTAGCCCTGAGCTAACTGCTGCCAATCCTTGTCTTTTTGCTGAGGAAGACTGGCCCTGAGCTAACATCCACGGCCATCCTCCTCTACTTTATATGTGGGATGCCTACAACAGCATGGTATGCCAAGCAGTGCCATGTCTGCACCCGGGATCTGAACCAGCGAACCCTGGGCCGCCGAAGCGGAAAGTGCACACGTAATACCTCTGCACCACTGGGCTGGCCCCTGGACTCTTTTTTTTTTTTTTTCCCTGGTATCTCTCCCCAAATCCCCCCAATACACAGTTGTATATTCTAGTTGTGGGTCCTTCTAGTTGTGGTATGTGGGCCGCCACCTCAACATGGCCTGATGAGCAATGCCATGTCTGCGCCCAGGATATGAACCTGCAATACCCTGGGCCACCAAAGCAGAGCACACAACCTTAACTATTTGGCCATGGGGCTGGCCCCTGGGCTCTTTCTACTTTTATAATTTTTAGATGCATTTGTGAAATTCTTTGAAAATCCATTTAGGAATTTTGATTAGAGCTTAGTAAACAATATATCCATTTATTTGTATTGTGTTTTTCCTTGTATTAAATTATATATACATATATTTTTCATAAAGGTTACTATAGACTGAATGTTTGTGTGACCTCAAAATTCATGTAAAGCCCTAATTCACAGTGTCATGGTACTTGGAGATGGGGCTTTAGGAGGTAATTGGGTTTGGATGAGATTGGTGGAAGAGGAAGGAAGAACCAGAGCTCTCTCTCCACCACGCGAGGGCACAGCAGGAAGGCATGGCTCTGCAAACTAGGAAGAAGGCTCTCACCAAGAACCAAATCAACAGGCACTTTAATCTGGGACTTCCTGGCTTCCAGAATTGTGACAAATAAATGTTTGACGTGTAGCCACCCAGTCTATGATTCTGTTACAGCAGTTTGAACTGACTAAGACAAAGGTCTTGAGCATATTGTTTTTAAAAACTTATTTATGGGTACTTTAAAGTTTTTAGTAGCTGTTGTGAAATATTCATTTGTATCACTGTTGACTATTATTACATTATGTAATTATTTTTATTGGTGTGAAGTAATATTTATTTGTGTGTTGATATAATACATAAAACTTTTTAAACATTCTTTTTTTGTTTTAATTGTTTATATAGTCCCTTAAAAGTTCTGTGGGGATGATCCTATGAGTCAGTAGCAATAATAATTTTATTTCATCCTGTATTAGCTATTTCATCGATAGCTCTGTTTGTACTCCCGTTGGTACAGGTCGTGCAATGAATTGATGGCATAGTGTATTAGTTTCCTGGGATGGCTATAACAAAGCACCACAAACTGGGAATATTAAAATAGAAATTTATTTTCTCACAGTTCAGGAGGCCAGAAGTCGGAAATGAAAGTGTCAGTAGAAGCGTTCTTCCTCCGAAGGCTCTAGGGAAGAAACCTTTTATGCCTCCTTTGATATAACTCCAACATCTGCCTGTCTTCACATGGCCATAACCCCTCTGTGTATGTGTTCAAATTTCCCTCTTCCTGCGTTATATTAGAGCAGTCTCTAATCTAGTATGACCTCATCTTAATTTGATTACACCTGCAAAAGCCCTATTTCCAAATAAGGTCACATTCACAGGTTCCAGGTGGACATAATTTTTTTTTTTTTGCAAGGACTCTATTCAACCCATTAGAATCCACCCCAACGTTCCCAAAGTCATCTAATTTCATGTGCAAAATACATTCACCCATCCCAACATCCCGCCGAAGTGTTAAACCATTCCAGTATTAACTAAATCCAAAACTTCATCTAAATATTATCCACTCAAAAAAGCTCCAAATCTCGTTATCTAAATTACCTAAATCAAGTATAGGTGAGACTCTTGGTATGGGCCATTCTGGGACAAAATTCCTTTTCATCCAAAGAACTGTGAAATTAGCAAACAAGTTATCTGCTTCAGAAACACAACAATGGAACAAGCGTAGAATAGACATTCCCATCCCAAAAGGGATAAAATATAAGGAATAAGGGGTTACTGGTCTAGAGCAAGTTTTCCACCCATCAAGGCAAGTTCCATTAGGTTGTAAGGCTGAGAATAATCCTCTGTGGCTTGATGCTCTGTCCTCTGGGCCCTCCAGGATGGCAGCTTTGCCTTCTCCAGACTTTGGGTCCACAACTCTGCCCTGGGAGTCATTTTTCCTTTATTTCAACCCATCTCTGTCCCAGTCAGTCCAGGCTGGCAGTGTTTCTGTTGGTATAAAGTTCTCAAAAATCTTGTGAGTCTCCCATGAGTGTCAAAAGGATCTACACCTTTAAACACATTTTACACAGACTCTTCCTGGATAACCCCGTCTCTATTCCTGACTTCTGCTGAAATGGTTGATTGGATCCATGAGTCACACATCTAGTCTCTTGAGCAAATGGTTTTCCAGTCACACCCTTGGCCCTGTTTCCAGAGCACACTATCTGGAAAGACTGAGAATTTTCCAAATCATCAAGTGCTGGTTCCTTTTTGCTTAATAGTTCATTGCTCAATTTATCTCTTTCTCCTAACATTTTGCTACAAACAGCAGGGAGAAACGAGGTCACATCTTTCAGTTTTGTTTGGAAATCTCAGCTAAATGTCCCAATTCATTGGTTACAAGTGCGACTTTCCACCCAGTGGTAGAACACAATATGGGCAAGTATTCTGCCACTTTATAAGAAGGTAACCTTTCTTCCAGGTCCAATAACACATTCCCCGTTTCCACTGGAGACTTTTATTTCTGTCTGTTGATTCTATTCCTCTTTCTTGTGGTGGTTTGTCTCCTGTGCTGCAATTTTTTGTAAGCTCATCTTCAGCTGTATTTGTTGTTCAATTTACCCTCTATTGTGGAATGTTTTATTATCTGTTTAATGCTGTATTTTATTGTATTTCCCATTGCTTGCTGATTATGTTCAATGATAGAACTGATTTACGATCCCTAAATTAAATTTTGAATTTTAGTAGTTGTTTTGTAGATTTCCTAGGACACTTTAGGTAAACAATCATGTTGTGCTTCCTTCCTTCCTGATGATTTGAATTTCTACCTGGTATATCATTTCTCTTCAGCCTGAAGCATTTATTTTAGTCTTCATAAAGTGTAAGTCACTAGCAACACATTGTCTTTATTTTCTCTCTTATGAGATTGTCTTTATTTTACCTTCAGTTTTGAAGAATATGTTTGTTGTATGTAGAATTGTGATTCACTGGGTTTTTTTTCTTCAGTACTCTGGTGTGTTGTTCCACTGTCTTATGAGTTTCAAAATTTCTGACAAGAAATCACAAGATATTTGAATCTTTTTTTTTCGTTCCATATGGATAATGTGTCATTTTTCTCTGGCTTTCAAAAACATTTTTTCTTTGGTTTTCTTTGGTGTTTTGACTATTATGTGCTTACTCATTTTGTGTACACCCACTCGGGATTCACTGAGTCCCTTGATTCTGTAAATTAGATCTTTCACCAAATTGAGAACTTTTCAGCCATTCTTTTCAGTAATCTTTTGTGTCCCATTTTCTCTCTCCTCTGCTTGTGGGACCACAGCTACATGTATGTTGAAACTTTAGATATTATTTCACAGGTCCATGAGGCTTTGTTCACTCGGGTTTTCAAGCTTTCTTCTTTGTTCTTTGGATTTAAAAAGTTCTGTTGATGTATCTCCAAGTTTACTGACTCATTCCTTTATCAACTCTGTTCTGCTCTTGAGCCCAAACAGGGCATATTTATTTCAGATACTACATTTTTCCATTCTTGAATTTCCATTTAGGATGTTTTCTTAGTTTCTATTTTTCTGATGAAACTTCTTATATTTTTATTTATGGAGAGCATATTTTCCCTTATGCCACTGAGAATAAGTAGAATCAAATCCCGTATGCTCATTCTGCTATATGTTTGTTTGGGGTTCGGTTTCCATTGATTGTCTCTTCTCTTGAGAATGGGTGAAATTGCCCCTTTCTTCACCTGTTGGCTGAATTTGCATTGTTTCCTGAATATTGTGAAGGTGCAGAGCCTCTGAATTCTGTTGTATTCCTAAATAGAGTGCTGATTTTCTAAGTTTCAGCAGGGACCCTTGCTAAATTCTTGGACCCCTTAACCTTGTGTCTGATGCAACTCAAAATTCATTTCAAAATGCTTTGAGTTTGCCCTGTGTGTGCATGGTTCAAAATCAGCCAGTAAGTTGGCCAATTTTTTTACATCAGATTTGGGCTCCGTTTCTCTGGCTCTCTTCCTTTTGGAATACCTCCCTCACTTTCTGGTGGCATGCTTATTCCAAACTCTGTCCTCTGGTTCTTTGGGTCAGAAGAAGTATGGTTTTTCCATCAATGATTTACCCTGTCAGTGCTGACTGCAGCCTGCTCTTACGCTTAAGTCATTCAAAAAACAGGAAAATCACTCCATGCCATTCTTTCTTCCAAACTGATTCTCTGTTATAATCTTCCTCAAAAAACAGGAAAATCACTCCATGCCATTCTTTCTTCCAAACTGATTCTCTGTTATAATCTTCCTGCTTTTGTTCACTCTGTGCTACCTCCAGGCAGTTAAAAAAAAAATCATCAACTTTGTAGCTGTTATTTGTGGGAAAATTGGTCTGGCAGAAGCTTCCTTGGCCATGCCTGAAGTGGAACACATCAAAAGTGATTTTGCAGTTTCTTTGGAGCTACCAATATTTCATTTTCCCAAAATGTATTTTCTCTTAATTTATCAGCTTGGGATTTCCACAACCCTTTGATAATATTAGTTTGGACTATATAGCTGTATGAAGGTCAAACTAGGATTTAATTTCTCATAAAAAATATTTTCTCCTCCAAATTAGTGTTCCATGCAGATGGCTGGTTCCCTTGTAGCCCTTTTGGCCCTATTTGGGGGCTTGTTTCTGGCACTCTTACTACAAATAGTGTTCCTTCAAGAGTCTCAGCGTTTTGCAAGCATCTCTTTGAAGTTCTCAATCTTATATAAATTTAAGACATTGACTATTGTCTTCTCTCCTCATGTGGGTGTTAAAACATCAACCACAATGCACTTCTTCTTTTCATACCAAGGAAATTATCGTAACCTAGTAGATACTAGTAGATATTCACAACCTTTAAAGAACTGAAAGAAATAGACAAATTTTAAAATAGTTATCAAGATAACTACCTTACATAAGACACTTCTCTCTAGAAACAAGCAGGAAAGAAAGATCCTGCTAGATAAAGGCACTTAGAAAGTGACACAATGATTTATTCTCTGAGTGTACAGAGCAAGAAAAGTTTCTGAATCCATTACATAGGTAAGCTTCAATCACATAGAGTTTACAAATCCTGCTAAAAATAATGGGACGTGTATAATGGCAGAATCACTACTCTGCACATAAAGTGACTCTCTAAGGTAAAAGATAGAATGAGCCAGAATGGCAACCAAATGTGTCTGATGACTATCTATTTAGTTCATGAGAAAGTGATAATATTACTTGTTGAATATTTTGATTCTGTCTAGAGAGAACTGAAATATAATTTTTATGTAATAATGAAAAACTTTTGGAAATATCAATCAATGTAAAATTGTTTGCAAAATCAAAACCCCTATAACAAAGTATTGTAACATGAAGACGAAAGTTATTCTAAGACAATGACTCATGAAAGAGTGTTAAGTGCCATATGCTTAAATGTTGAGAGCATTCCAAGAAAATTTTAGTGGTTTGGAACATTATTTTTATTACTGGTTTAGTGATATTTTTGAAAATCTGAATATGTAATTAAAATGGCTAAAAGAAATATGTTAAAATAATAAGTAGTTTAGGCATTTAATGTGAACAGGCTGTATTTTGATTAAAATGCCTATCAGTCTATGATTTTCCTGCAAACTCTGGGCAATAGCAGCACTCATGTGTGATCCATGTTCTTCTAATAATATTGCATTCTTTATTGATTTATAGTCTGTGGCATTAAGAATGAAGATTTTGCCTCCGGCTGTTATCCAAAAAGGCAACTAGAAAAATATTATCTATATATTCTTAATTAGAGAAATCCCTTAAACTCTTTTAAACTTGATGGAAGTTCAGAAAATCAGGAGATGTATTTATCATTAATGTTATTTTCCAAACCAAAGTGTAATAAAAAAATAAACATATTTCTTTTTGAAGCCTTTCTCTATCAATTGCTAGTTATGTAACTTTGAGCACCTTGTTGAAGATCTCCATTTTGTAATTTGTAGACTAGAAATCCTTTCTATTAACTTCTTCAAAAGATGGTTGGAAGCAGAAAATTATATGACATATATGGAAGTGCTAGGCACAATATCTAGAACCCAGTAGTGGATGCTCCAGAAATGTTAGAGTGGATTTTTTTTAACCCTCTTCTCTATATTCAGTTTGTAAATTTTACATACATTATATTTTCCAAGATAAACCATAAAATTTATAAGACATTTGATTACACACTAAATGGATCTTAACCACAAGGTTGTTTAAACAATGCAGTCTGTTAAGATCAACCATAATAACAGACTAACCAAATATGACTTTGAAATCTTACAGTGAAATGCACTAGCAAGGGATTCAAAGACATAAACAGAAATCTATTGTGAGAAATAACTAACTCAAGTCATTTTGGTTTCAGTGATATCTGGAAGGAGAAGAGAATAGACCACTCCTACTTGCCTAGTAAATAATTTATCCTGGGGCATAAATAGTAACTTTAAACTGAAACCAGGAGTAGCTTGTTCTGCTTATAATGAATAGATTAATGGAAATGACTGCCAATAATGTAATTTTCCCAAGGTGAAGAATGGATTTTGCTTCTTTAGTATATTTCCAGGATGTTGCAGGGGTTAGTTAAATTAAGGACTTCACATTTTAAGGCGGTTTGTTTTCTTTGATTTGGATAAATTCAGAATAAGGAAATTATTTATTGGGCTGAAAAGATATGGCCATGGGACGTCGTGAGGGATGACAGAGCAAAGGCCTTTGAAAATCCTCTACTCTATGAAAGCAATGAGAACATTGGCAAAAATGATCAGAATAGACTTTTTCAGATCGCAGTAAATTAACCAAAGACAACAATCCAGAGAGTGTTGATTCAAGAAAAACTGCTTAATCTTGATAAGAAAAGCAAGTTGTGAAGTTTTAACAACTTTTCCCATCTCCCTTCCCTCCTTCCCAGCTCTGTGATAGCCTTGGAAACAATGTGCAATCTTGGAGAAAACCAGCATCCTGGCAGCTACTGATGGTACAGGCCCAATTACCAGAGAAGCAGCATTATTTTAATCGTCCACGGTTCCCAGAAGACCCCAGTTATAAGCCTAGTCTTTATTTGAACTGACTCAGAGATCACTCAGACCAGCAGCCTTCCTGCAGGACATTTGCTGTAAACCATCACTGGCAATAGTTTAATATTTCAGCAGCATTAGATGGTGAGGAACAGCAAGACAAGCAATAGGTAAACCGAAAAGGTAGAAAGGACAAGCTATGTTGAGGAGAGTTTATAAAGCTCTGACATATACTGGGGAGCTAGAAGGCCACATGCACGCATAGAGCTGTGCACATTCCCAGGGCTATGCACACTTTTAGGAAAGATCTAAGCCATAAGCCATAAGTTCTTGGCTGACCTTAAGACTCTGCTCAAGTTGTAAGTGAGGGATAAGGTAGACTTTTCAGATGCCTGGCTGAGTCTTGAAGGCGTACCTGAACACCAACACAGAACCCATCGGCAAAGACTGGGAGACTTGTTGCGTCCATGCATTTCAGGAAATTTCTCTTGAATCATCAGCTGACCACTAAGCTAACCAAGAAGAGACTTCAGTGACACAAGTGACAAAGAACACAGACTCTACAGAATTGGTGCTGAAAATTCATTAACAAACAAAGAATAACAACCACCGTGAGGGGAGAGAAGCTTATTTCCAGTACTGACACATTATGTTACTTAAAATTCCCATTTTCAACAAAAAATTGCTTACGTGTACAGAAATAGGAAAGTATGACTTATGCAAAGGAATAAAAGTAGTCTACAGAAACCCTTCCTGAGGAAGCCAAGATACTGTACTTAGAAGATAGAGAAAGCTATTACAAATTTGCTTGTATGTGGTTGAATAACGCCCCTCTGCCCTCAAATTCATACCCACCCAGAACCTCAGAATATGACCTTATTTGAAAATAGTCTTTATGGATATGAGTATTTAAATTGCAACGAGGCCATCCTGGATTAGGGTGAGCCTAAAGGCATCTATGGAGCTCTCTATTCAACAACAGCAGAATGCACATTTTTTTCTATTTTTTTAATATTTTAAATTTATTTTATTCTTTTTTTTTTTGAGGAAGATTAGCCCTGAGCTAACATCTGCCACCAATCCTCCTCTTTTTGCTGAGGAAGACTGTCTCTGAGCTAAGACCTGTGCCCATCTTCCTCTACTTTATATGTGGGACATCTGCCACAGCATGGCTTGCCAAGCAGTGGGTGTGGGTCTGCACCCAGAATCTGAATCAGCGAACCCTGGGCTGCCAAAGCAGAGCATGCAAACGTAACCACTGTGCCACCTGGCTGGCCCCTTAAACACAGATTTTTCGAAAGTGCACATGGAACATTTTCCAGAATATATCATAAGTTATAAAATGAGATCCTTTTTAAAGTTAAAAGTATTGAAATCATATGAGATATGATCTCTGATCACAATGGAATGGAATTAGAAATTAGCAACAGAAGAAAACGTAGGAAATTCACAAATATGCAGAAATTAAACAGCACAATCTTAAATAATCAAAGGATCAAAGGTGATATTATAAGAGAAATTATTACTCTGAGGTGAATGAATACAGAAATATAATATACCAAATCTTATGGATACAGGTAAAGCAGTACTTAGAGGGAAATTTATACTGTAAATACCTGTATTAAAAAAGAAAAGATTAAAAAATCAACAAACTAATCTTTCACCTTAAGACACTAGAAAAAGAGGATGAAACAAAACAAAAACAAGGAGAAGGAAGAAAATAATTTATATGAGACTGGAACTAGATGAAACAGAGAATATAAAAACAATGAAGAAAATTTAAAAAATCAAAAATTGGTTCTTTGAAAAGATTAATAAAATTGACAAACCTTTAGCTAGATTGACTAAGATAGAAAAAAGAAAGACTCAGAGGCTGGCCCCATGGTATAGTGGTTGGGTTTGGCACACTCGTCTTCGGAGGCTCAGGTTTGTGTGTTCAGACCCCAGGCATGGACGTACACCACTTATAAGCAAGGCTGTGGTCACGACCCACATACAGAATAGAGGAAGACTGGCACAGATGTTAGTTCAGGGACAATCTTCCTCAAGAAAAAAAAAAGACAAATTACTAATACAAAGAGTAAAACAGAGACCATTCTACAAACCTTATATAGATCAAAAGGATCATAAGGAAAATCTACCAAGGGTATCCAAGAAAATACACGGCCTAGATGAAACAGACAAATTTCTAGAAAGGTACACATTAAAATTTACCCAAAAAAGAAGTAGAAAATCAGAATCAAACTGTGACAAGGAAAGAGACTGAAGTTATAATTTTAAAAACTTCCCAGAAAGAAAATGCCACACTCTGAAAAATAGCTTCATTGGTGAAATGTGCCAGACAGTTACAGAAGAGTTAACAACAGAGCTTCACAAACCCTTCGGAAAAGTAGAAGAGGGGCAAGCACTTCCCAATCTATTCTACGAGGCCAACATTTCCTTGATACCAAAACTGGACAAAACATCATAAGAAAAGGACTACAGATCAATATCCCTTATGAATATAGACACAAATCTTCAACAAAATGCTAGCAAACCAAATCTTACAACATAAAAATGGGCTTATACACCACAATCAAGTATGATTTTTCTCAGGAATACAAGGTTGGTTTACCATGTGAATGTCAATCAATATAATGCTTCATGTTAATAAAATAAAGTACAAAATACGCTTGAACACCTCAATAGACACAGAAAAAGAATTCGAAAAAATCCAACATCTTTTCATGATTCCAACTCTCCAAAAACTAGGAATAAAAAGGAACTTCCCCCAACCTGATAAAGAGCATCTTCAAAGTAAGCCTCAGCTAGCATCATTCTTAATTATAAAAGACTGAAAGCTTTCCGTTGGTATCAGCAAAAAGGACAAAGATGCCCCCTGTCAATATTTGCATTTAACACTGTGCTGCAGGTTCCATGTAGGGCAATTCAAAAAGGAAAACATGTAAACAACATCCAGAAAACTATTTGCAAATGACATGATCTTATACACACAAAGTCTTAAGGAATTCACAAAAATACTATTACAGCGAATAAAATGAGTTTAGCAAGGTTTCAAGATACAAGATCAATATAAAAAATCAATTGTATTTTATACAATGGGAATGAACTGCCAAAATAAAATTAAGCAAAAATTCCATTTTCGATTGCATCAAAAATAAGAAAATACTTAGAAATACATTTAAATAAAGAAGTGCAAGACTTTTGCACTGAGACGGCAAAACATCATTGAAAGAAATTAACAGAAGACTATATAAAAGACATCTAGTCTTCATGGCTTGGCAGAATTAATATTGATAAGATACTTTACTATCCAAATTGTTCTACATATTTGATACAATCTCTGTCAATATTCTAGTTGTCTTTTATTGCAAAAATTTGACTTTCTGATGCTAAAATTCACACGGAAATGTCAGGAACCCGCAATAGCCAAAGCAATCTTGAAAGGGAGAACAAACTACTTCTCGCTTTTGAAACTTTCAAAGCTACAATAATCAAGAATGTGTGGTACTGGCATAAAATTAGACATAGAAATCAATGACATAGATCAGGAGTTTAGAAATAAACCTTAACACATATGATCAATTTTTCATAAAGTTTAAGGCAATTCAAAGAGGAAAGAATAGTCTTTTCAACAAACAGAAGTGGCACAAATGGATATCAGTATGCAAAAGAATGAAGTTGGACTCCCACCTCACACCATATACAAAAATTAACTCAAGATGTAAATGTTAAAATGATAAAACTCTTAGGAAAAAAATAGATTTAAATTGTCATCGATTTGATATAAGCAATGTTTTTTTCAGATATAATACCAAAAGCACAAGCTACAAAAGAATAAATAGATAAATTGGAATTCATTAAAATTAAAAATGTTTGTGCATCAAAGAATGCTATCAAGAGAGTGAAAAGACAACCCACAGAACATGAGAAAATATTTGGATGTCATCTATATGACAATGGACTTGTATTTAGGATATAGAAAGAACACTTGCAACTCAACAGTAAAAAGACAAATAATAAAAATGGACAAAGGATTTTAATAAAAGTTTCTCCATGGGAGATATATAAATGGTGAATAAACACAGGACAAGATGCTCAATGTCATTAGTCATTGGGAAAATTCTATCAAAACCTCAATGAGATACCACTTCACACCATTAGGATGGCTACCATAAAAAAGACTTGCAGTAACAAGTGTTCATGAGGTGAAGAAATCAGAACCCTTATAAACTGTTGATGGCAATGCAAAATGTTGCAGCCACTTTGGAAAACAGTCTGGCACTTGGTCAGATGGTTAGAGCTACCACTGATCCAGCAATTCCAATGCTAGATATATACCCAAGAGAAAAAAACCATATGTCTAAATAAAAACTTGTACGCGAATGTTCACAGCAGCATTTTTAAAATAATAGCCCCAAAGTGGGAAAGAAACCAAATGTCCATCAATTAATGAATGGATAAACAAAACATTGTATAGCCATGCGATAGAATATTATCCAGCTATAAGGATAAATGAAGTTCTGGAATATCCTAAAGCACGGATGCACCTTGAAAACATTATGCTAAGAGAAAGAAGGCAGAAACATTAATACAAAATGTCCAGAAAAAGCAAACCCACAGAGATAGAAACTAGATTAGTGTTTGCCAAGGGCTGAGGGGAGGGGTGAAAGGGGAGTTACTGCTAATGGGTATGGGATTTCTTTTCTTTTGTATGAAAATATTTGGGAAATACATAATGGTGATGAATGTACAAGTTTGTGAATATAGTGAAAACCAGTGAAGCATACGTTTTAAAAATGTGAATTTCATGGTATGTTTTAATCTCATTTAAAAAAATGCATGAGAAAAAAAGACATAGTAATGAGATGGAGAAACAGATTTCACTACTATATATAAATGCATATATATATATATATATATATTCTTTTTTAATATATTTTATTTATATATATGTATCAGACTTCACCACTATATATAAATACATATTTATATATAGTGTTTATGGCTAGAAATGGACATATCTAGACATAGGAATTATTTTTCACAAGAGCATATAAGCACTCATTTCCTATAGTCCAAGCAAACTTAATTTTGTAACAAAACCCACAACGGCATTTATTATATAGTTGGTCGTTTGAAAGATACTGATTCGGTGAAGCCAATGAGTCTTTAAGCCCATCTATTTGGGTCATAGTCAAAAATCTCACCAGAAGGCTGTTAGCCTTAATCATAACAGGATTTGACATATTTGGGCAATTCTTTTTGTACTTTTCCCATCTCTTCTTTTTATCCTTTCAAGAACATTTTTGGTTAGATTTAGACACTTTTCATTTTATGTGTGAGGAACCCAAAGAACAGAGCATTTAAGGGTCATATTCAAGATTTCATAATAAATCAACGATGAAGGCAGTCCCAGTTTCCTGACCCCCATTTTTAAATTATTTCCAAAACTCATAGATGGGAGAAATCACACAGAGAAAAGTGTCTACTTTAAACATTTGGTGAGAACATTTCTCCTATTGTCTTAAAAGAAATCAAACCAACATGTGGTTCTGTTGTAGTCAATGAAAGCTTCCTTCAGCTTTATTTTTGGTGCCGTCCCTTGAATGGTCTAGCCAACCTTTAGTAGCTACCAGCTCTATGTGAAATACAATGTTCTGTTCGTATCATCTTGTTACTCTGTCAAAAGACATTTGACTCTGGATGGTTCACAGATTAAAATATGTTAACATGCGGGATGTTAATCCCTGTTTACAGAAACTACTAGGACAGGTGGAGAGGTCATTATAAATAAAAATAGGTCTATTTCTCACACAAATTCCTTAACAGAGACATTTAAAAATCAACATGGTAACTGAAAACACTCGGTGAAACCTAGCCCGGGAGGTAACGCCCTGTCCTGAAGGTACAAATAGGATGTTGACAGGGAAATCTGATGAAGCCTGGAGCCATATCTACACTGGACTTCCAGTAGTTTCTATTATGGGTCGTTTCCTCTGTACCATCTAGATTTACTTGGCTGGGCCATTGGAATCTCTCACCGGACAGTGAATGAGCACAGCGTTTGTTTGAGTCCTGACTTCTGTAACTGGATCAACTGACATCACCTAGTGAGCTGAGCCACGTGAAGGGCTCCAAAACCCAACTCCACCCTGAGTCAGAGGTGGGGGATCCCTGGAGACTTGTTCTTATGACTCATGCAGCTGCTCTCTGCAAACAGCCTGGATGAAATGCCCTGTAAGCGTTTACTGATCACAGTGGCTTTGCCCCACCCCCCACTCTTGAGTTATTTTGATTCAGACTTAAAGAAAGAAAGAAAGAAATGTGACAAAGACTCTGCCCTTTCTTCATAAAATTAGTATCTTTGGAGAGTCCTGTAGCTTCCCTAGGCTGGTCTGGGGACTTGAAAATCCAGGGAACAAGGACAGAAGTCAGAAATGTGGAGGAGGAAGACATCAAAACCAAGCCAGATGGGATCCTGTAGGAGACGGTTAATATCACTGTGGTAAAAGCACATTTATGGGTGCCATTGCTAAATAGAAAGGAGTTTTAAATGATACCAAGTGATTTTATCCAAGCTTTTCCTGAAAAAGACCATTTGCTTCAGGTTAACTTTTTTTTTAAGACGATTATTTTTAGAGCAGTTTTAGGCTTAGCAAAATTGAGAGGAAGGTACAGAGATTTCCCATATGTCCCCTACCCCCACGGATGCACAGCCTCCCCATCATCAGCATCCTCCACCAGATGGTACATTTGTTACGATTAATGAACCCACATTGACATGTCATCATCACCCAAAGCCCGCAGTTTACACTGGGATTCACTCTTGGTGTTTTACAGCCTATAGGTTTGGACAAGTGTATAGTGACATGAATCTCCCATTATAGTATCATACAGAGCAGTTTCACTGCTCCAAAAGTCTTCTGTGCTTTGCCTGTTCTTCCTGATTCCCTCCCCTGGCAACCCCTGATTTTTTTACTGTCCCCGTAGCTGTGACTTTTCCAGTATGTCAGAGTTGGAATCATACAGTATGGAGCCTTTTCAGATTGGTTTCTCAGGTCAACCTTTTTCAGTTGAAAGTTGAAGTTGTCAGTTATTAAAATTCATGTGTAACAAATTAAGGAAATAATACTATGAAAATATAATTAAGACATTTCCCACAATTTGACATTTTATTATTGTAAAACTCCATTTTTCCTGGATAACAAGTTTTTGTAAGCTGTAGTGGTAGTCACAGAAAACTGTAAGCATCAACAATATGCATCTGTTCGAACGCATAGGTGTGTCCGCACAAGGACTCACGGAGAGCAATCGGGAATGAGTTGAAGGGGAGAAGTTAATGAGGGGGTGCTAAATTGCTCCCCAGTAACTCAAATATCCACAGGGCTTTTAAATACACTGGATCTTCTACAGCCGTGCTCTCCATACCAACTCTTCTCCGAGTGGTACACACTTGGATTTGCTCCACGTGTTGGAATCGGAAGGCTGTGAAGCACGCTGGTAGACAACGTATACACAAGAGATGATCTACATGTCAGTCAGAAACAGAGAAGAGGGATGGAGCTGTCAGGCTGAAAATGAGCCCGTTTGTGCAAAAAGGGACTAGGCTGGAGCAAAGAGCAATGAAAACAACATTAAGGGGAGGAGAATTTACTAGGTTGGATCTTCTGGATCACTCAGAGTCTGTGAGCCACGAGCTCAGACTTAAAAGAAAACTTTGGGTGAGTAATCCCGTTGGCTTTTGGTGCTGTCAGCATCCTTTGTGTCTGACGGGGCTCCCGGGAGACGAAGTGACATGTGGGAGAGAAACCCAGGGAGCTGCCTCTGGGACCTGGACTGTAATGTGTGCGATGGAGCCTGGCGGTCCCACAGTTACACTTCTTCCACGCGCCGGCCAAAGGCTCATTCTTTCTGAGAAATTGCAGATAAGAAAAGGAAAAACGGAAAGATTGGAATAAGCCAGTGCAGCAACCGGCAGTGTTTGCTGCTCCCTGTATCCATTGCTGAGTCTGCTGTCAACATGCTGGCCGTGGAGCAGGAGACATTCCTGCTAGGATTGTGGATTCATACAAAAATGACAATGCTGTGTGTACTCACTGCCAGATACAGAGTATAAAGTGACTTTCTATACATGTGTCTATCTGATGTCCACCTTCAGTTAATTCATCAAAAAGCAGATATTGCATAAATACTTTCTTTACTACTTCTTTTGCAAAACGCTGTGTACTCTCAAGACTCATAGAACAAAATCTGGGTGTTTTTCATCAGGTCAGGCAGTTTAGTTGCTGCAGTATTACTTTCGTACATCGAGTCATTTATTCTCCTTTGCCCTTTGGACACCAAAGTTTGGCTCCCAGACTGCTTGCAGCCCTCACTAGGCCTGAACCACGCCAGGCCATTCCTCTGTGTTAATAGATCCAGTCCAGCCACCTCCCATAATTCTCAGTGGTCTTCCATGATTCAGAGGGATTGGAGGGAGTGAGAGGGAAGGAGGGAGTGAGAGAGAAAACAAGGAGGGGAGGGACGACGGGAGAAGAAGAAGACAAGGCAGGGGAAAGGTCTGGGGTGAGAAAGGAAGAGAGAAGGGGTCCCATCTTGTGATGCGCAAGAAGATGTGAGGCATGCAGTCTTAGTTTATTACTGACTGCTGTTAATAGCCACATAATCTATGAAATTCCTATACACCCACCATGGGCTCGCTGCATTTTGGAGCTGGGGTGGCGGACAGGCAGGTGGGAAGAGGGAGATGTTGGGTATGTATTCCCTCTGGACCTGCTGCAGCACCAAGTGTAGTGGTGGCTTTGATCCTAGAGATGCAGGTCCTGTTGAGGGCCCTGCTCTGTGGCTCTAGAGCATCCTGGTGATAGATGCATCCTGCCCCTTCGGGCCTAGGGTGGTGGAGGCTTCCCGTGGCTGCTGGGCCCTGGTCACGTCTTCATCTGGAGGAGAGGAGTTGGGGCCCCATTCAGATCCCCGTCACAGTCGGTACACCTACTCCCAGCTGCTGTGAGTGCTGGCTGTGTCGGCTGTAGATAGCGCCCTCTGTAGAGCCCACCAGGTATGCCACTCGCTCAGGGGCAGCTGGTGGCTGACAACTGACTGAGAAAGGATATGAACAGGACTCCTTGTTGCAAACTGGGTCCCCCATTGAACTGTCTTCGTGAAGGTAAATCCTCTGAGAGGGCTGCTGATATTCTGAATTTATTTGGTTTTCTGTTACCTGTTTTGCTTGAGAACCCGGAGTGCCTGACTATGGTACATAGGTTACAAAACTCAAAGTTATTTTCCTAGTGAAAGTAAATATTCTGCCACTTTCGTTCAGGGAGAAAATCACTTTTTTGTCCTTTAAAACTTATTCTTCTCCATTGGCATGATAGAAGAGTTGGCAACCTGTGAGTTAACACAGAAAAAGGTGCATTAAGTAAGAAATTATCATTGTTTTGATCAAAAGTTTACTGTGAAGAGCCCTGTATAGAGGGATAGTCAAATGCAGAGTTTGCAAAACTTTTCCAGTTAATATGCACACAATAGCTACATTTCACCAGACGATTTGGCAAAATTTAATTGGCCAGGGGAAGAAAGAATGCAGAAATCCACATATCTTTCTTAATTGCTCCAATTTAATAGCAGTGAGAAATTATTAGCATCAGATGTTTATGTAGGGTTTTACTGATTTCATAGCCTTTCACATAATTTATGTCATTTGATCCTCTCATCGCCTCATGAGTAGATACAGCATCAGTCCATGACAAATAAAACTTACAAAGTCCATCCTAGAAGATACTGGAGGGACTCCCCACTGGAGCTCTACACTCTCTGGGAGGGAGGGCCAACTAAATACTAGGCAAGCATTACGTGAAAAAGAATAAATGTTTATGTTTGAAAATGACAAGTTCCTGCTTATAAGGATCACAAGCTCTAATCCAATATCTTTCTGAACCACATATTATACATATAATTATATGTCTAATTACATATAATATATATAATATATAATAATATATATAATAATATATATGGTCTCATTTTTAAAGCAATTATCCTAGATTTTTAAAGCAGATTTACGAAGATGGTATAAAAAAGCCTGGACTAATTTTCAACATTTAACAGATGAGATCTCAGAAAACAATGCAAGAGCCTTTGAATTATTAACGCTTGACTTAGGTGCGCCTCATGGACCAGAATCTGCCGTCAGCAGATATGGTGAAAGCAGGTTTGCTTTCCAACTGATTTTCTGTCTTGTCTTTAGTCTACTTGGTGCCTTCAGTACAACGCTTGTTGTGGCTATTCTAATTTGTTACTGTGGGGGCGAGGCTGTTTACCACGTTGTTCCCTGCATTTTTCCTTCAAAGAGGCGCATGTGACTGAATTCAGTGGGAACTGCGGAGAGCAAGGGGAGGAAAGGAAGTGGCCTTCAAGGTCTTTTACTGACTGTAAATAAATTGCTTGTGAGACTGTGGATCTGAAGCCTTCGTTACGGCAAACTTGGCTCTGAGGAAATGCTGAATTTCATAAATAATGACAAAAAAACCCTTGGAAGTGTCAACTTCTAAAACAAATTGAAACTTCAAATAACTTCAAAAAGAGGAAAAGCTTTCACCAGCTGTAGAGTTACAAGGTAGATGTTACTCACAGTTTAGGCTCTTTATTAAAAAAAAAGAAAAAGACCTGACAAATGCAAAATCATTTGTAAAAGTATATGTGTGTGTGTGTGTACTATATATATGTTATATGTATTTTCCATATGCTTTCTATATATATAGAATATAGACATACTGTAATACATGTTGTACACATATAAAACTACACGTATATCAATATACACACAAACTTACACAAACATTAAAAAGTATAAATACTATAAAAATATATGTACACAGTATATAAAGTATATAAAGTGTATAAAAGTATATAAAAGTATGCACATACTATAAAAGTATGTTTAATAAATTAGTATTGCATATTAATATTATATATTAATATTATTAATATATGTTAACATTATTAACATTAACAATATATACTAAGTATATATGCTAACATATATTTAAATATATACTATATTAATATATATCAATATATACTATATTAATAAATACTAAGATATTTCTTAAAACCTGAAAGAACTCCAGTTTCCTTTTTTTCTATTTGTGTTCCTGTGTGTCATGTCCCTATTTCCTTGGTTTATTTCATTAGCTGTGATCAAGATATTCCCTAGTTCCAAGGCCATGTTTCCCACCGTGCGGTCTGAGGGTCTGCAGTCCCAGGTCCTTTGAGGAGGGAGCTCAAGATTTGTAATTTCACAAACAAGTGTCTCCCAGAGGGATTCATGCCAGCAGCGGGTTAGGATGGCCGGATGTTGCTGAAGGTGGGCAGTAGGGGGCAGAGGTGTCCGTGTTTCTCTGACTTACGTGGCTCTGCTTTTTCTCTGCTTGGGGGAAACCCTTTGACTTCAGGCACTGACCACATTTAGAGCTTTCAGATAAAGCTGTCTTGTCTGTTCTCTTACTTTCCAGACTCCAAACAAATAGCTTTTGATCATTGTAAAGGTAATATCAAATTCATTGAACAAAAGTTGGAAAATGCCAAAAATATAACAACAGAAACAAAGACCAAAATGAACCACTCAAATTCTCCATCATCAAAGAATAAGTGTTCTGATAATATTTTTGTCTTATTTGGCTATATATTTCTGTGTGTGTATATATATACACATAAACAAAGTATAATACAAGAGTATACAATGCATACAATAACATACACAATTATATTGTAGGTATCCCATTTAATCATATGTATCATATTGTATATATCATTCATTGATACATGCAGTTTTCAAAAATATAGATCACTTTGAAGCATTCAGTTATGAATTGTTTTTTTCTCACTTAAGTTATACTTTTTTGAGTTTTGGTGGTGAACAGATAAAGTTCATTACAAAACAAGCCAGGCTTAAGCACTTGACAAAAGGGATTAAATATTGCACTGACCACAGGCTATGTGAAGGAAAAAGAAGGAGTGTTTCTCATTTTCCTCAGCACATCTGGGTCACAGAGACCCAGGCACGAGTTCATTCAAACGCACATTCTACCATCTCCTGTCACGGCCAAGTTTCGTTGCAAAGAGCCTCAGCCAGTTCGAGAACGTCAGTTTCAGCATAGCTTGTTGGCTAGAAGCTCTTATTTTATATGCACTTAGGTGGTATATACTTTATGTCTTAGAAATTTTCATCTTGAGATATTCTAGCCTTCTTCAGACATAATTTCTTCAGTATTTACTTAGAATATTTTCTATCATTTTAGTTTTCTATTGTGTAACTTGGAAAGCTCTTCTAATATAATCCTTCAGACTGCCAAGAACTAACAAAAATTAAATCAGTTAAGTTTATTCTTTCCCTTAATAAATATTTTGTGAGGTCCTACTACAATCTTTTTTTCTTTTTTTCTTTTTTCTCCTTTTTTTGAGGAGGATTAGCCCTGAGCTATCATCTGCTGCCAATCCTCCTCTTTTTTGCTGAGGAAGACTGGCCCTGAGCTAACATCCATGCCCATCTTCCTCTACTTTATATGTGGGACGCCTACTACAGCATGGCTTGCCAAGCAGTGCCATGCTCACACCCGGGATCTGAACCGGTGAACCCCAGGCCACCAAAGCAGAACATGCGAACTTAACCACTGTGCCACCAGGCCGGCCCTTCCTACTACAACCTAATTCATGGAAAAATGGTAGACTAGACAGACTCTGATTAAAATATTAGTCTCGGAAAATGATGGCTACAAAGTGATGTTTGTCTCCAAAACTTTTACGTACACTAAGAAAAACTTTGAGTGTTACTGAGTCAGGTGTACAAACCCTAGAGAATTTGCACCCTGTAGTGAAGCTAGGAGTGCAGCACTACTCCTCAAAGTACAGGCCTTGGGCTCCTTGGCTCCATTAATGACTTATAAGCCCTTCCTGTAACCACTTGGCCAATTAATTTAATCAAAATCAGCTTAACTCAGTTAACATCAGGTCATGCTGGAGAACTTGTTAGATTTCCTGGTGGATTAAAAAACGATTTGCTTCTCATTTAATTAGTGTTACTGGAAACCAGATATCCATGTGGATAAAGTAAATGATGCTAAAAAATAAACTTTACTTAACGTGGAACTGAGTGTGAAAAACAGAACTTAAAAATGAACAAGAAAATATAGAAAAATCTCTTTATGTCCATAAGAAAGAAAAGAATTACTTAAACCAAATCATAAAGGGAAAACACAAATCATGAAGGCAATCAATCGTAAAATTTAAGATATTAAATATTTGACTGAATGTTCCATAGTGAAGACAACAAACAAACCACAGATGGGAAGAAGAAATAGATTGCCAGTGCATATAATCTGTAAAGAATTAGTAATCAAACTATTTAAAGTTCTCTAACAAATAACCAAGAAAAAGACCAAAAAAGGAAAAAAGAAAGTGAAGGGTAAGAAGAGAAATCATAGAAGATAAATTTTTAATGCTCAATAAAGAGATGCAGCAGTGTTAAAATAGTAAAAAAAAAAAAAAAAAGGGAAATGAACTAAATGTCCATTAGCAGAATAGATGAGTATGTTTTCATATAGTTACAAACCAGAATATATTATTCCCCGGATTTTTGTATTCCTGAAATTGTTTGTTAAAATAGTATTGATCTCTGGGTTGGCCGGTGGCGCAGTGGTTAAGTTCGCACATTCTGCTTCAGCAGCCCAGGGTTCTCTGGTTCAGATCCCAGGTGCGGACATGGCACCACTTGGCAAGCCATGCTGTGGCAGGCGTCCCACATATAAAGTAGAGGACGATAGGCATAGATGTTAGCTCAGGGCCAATCTTCCTCAAAAAAAAAAAGTATTGGTCTCTCTTTCCAACAATTTAAAGAGTCACTATTAGGATCTGGTGCTATTATTGTAAGTTACAATTTACATGCCAATGGAGAGAATTAGATTAAGTATAATTTTGTTTACATTTTCTCAAAGCGATTGTGTTTTTAAAAACATAAGAAATGAACTAAATTTATATAAAGGAAAATGGCTGACTTTGCTAAATATTCCAGTGCCCCAGAAACCTTAGGTATCTTCGGATGAGACAACAGCCATCTAAATGGAAATAAAGTTGTTTTTTTTGTTTTTTTTTTTTTAAAGATTTTATTTTTTCCTTTTTCTCCCCAAAGCACCCCAGTACATAGTTGTATATTCTTCGTTGTGGGTCCTTCTAGTTGTGGCATGTGGGACGCCGCCTCAGCGTGGCTTGACGAGCAGTGCCATGTCCGCGCCCAGGATTCGAACCAATGAAACACTGGGCCGCCTGCAGTGGAGCGTGCGAACTTAACCACTCGGCCACGGGGCCAGCCCCAATAAAGTTGTTTTTTAATTGTAAATTTGTTTTCGTTTTTTATTTTGTGAAGAAGATTCCCCCTGAGCTAACATTCCTTGCCAATCGTCCTCCTTTTTGGCTTGAGGAAAATTAGCCCTGAGCTGGCATCTGTGCCAGTCTTTCTCTGCTTTGCATGTGGATGCCTCCATAGCATGGCTGATGAGTGGAGAACGTCTGTACCTGGGGTCAGGGCCGTGGATCGTGGGCTGCCGAAATGGATCACACAGAACTTTAGCCACTCAGCCACAGGCTGGCATCGGTAAAGTTGTGTCTGAGTAGAAGATAATCTCAGAAAATGGTGGAGAGTTCACGGAGTATTAAGATCTGAAAAAAGACAATTCTGAGAACAAAAAATATGAGCCAGGATGAATGGACCAAATGATATTGAAGTCCTGGTTTGGGAGGTCCGCAAGGTGGTCAGCTTGAGGGCTATAAGGAGTTGTAAGAGCAGGAAGAAGATAAATAGTCCAGTCTGCAGAAAGCAGAAGAAAAAAAGAAAACATTAGGTAGGTGGCTACCTAAGGATGGCACCATCTTCTAAAACTATGGATCTGATCTCATTCCCATTTAATAACTTTTTATATTTCCCAGTTTCCTATGTTTTTTGGTTTCATACTCTTTCAGTAGCAAATTTGGTAGGATAGGAAAACCATCACTGTGATTCCCAAAGGTTTTGCATAGACCGTTCACAAGAATCTGTCCCTTGCCTCATCTCAGGACTCTTCTCAAGCTGTTCCAGGTAACCATCAGGTAGAATGGGCAAAAAGATGTCATCAAGGGCTCTAAGGTTTACTTTAAATTTAAAATAAGTCCTTGCAGTGAACTCATAGATAAATCCTTTAATACTCTAAAATTCATATAGATGATTTGGATCCTGGATCATATCGATGACTCAGTGTTATGCAAAGCCTAAAATTTTAAGGTGGGGCCAGCTAAGCATCCCACATCAGTGGCAATAAATGGAATTTCCTAATCTTTTAATTACCGGTTGTGAAATAAATCAGTTGCAAAAGAACGAATCTTTTAGTATTTTACGATGCCATTGTGTCTGTGAACTACCACCACTGGCAGCTTCACAGAATTTCTGGTGGTGTTAGCGAGAAATTTTTGAGATTACTCTTCAAGATTATTTTGTAAAGTTTATTTGTTCATTTGTTTGAATAACATTGACCACACGGTAGTTTGAACCCCGGGTGGTAGGTAATATGTATGCTGGAGTGTATTTGGGGCAGCAGACAGCACACAGCAGTGATGACTAACCAATAATATTGAATACGAAATCTAGACAAAATTTAGGGTTCTCACTGCAACACCCAAAAGCACTGCATTACATTCTCAATCCTAAAAGAATGTCAATATTAGTATCACATAAGAAAGTACAGTCAATTTTCCCAGTCCCTTCAGTTTTACTTTTTTTTTTTATTTTATTTTTAGAGAAGTTTTAGGTTCATAGCAAAATTGAAGAGGATATTCAGAGATTTCTCATATACCTCCTGCTCTCAGGCATACACTGCCTATCCTATTATCAATGCTCCCCACCAGATGGTACAGTTGTAACAACAGATCAACCTACATGGACACGTCATCATCACGCAGAGTCCTTGGTTACATTAGGGTTCACTCCTGGTGTTGGGCACTGAATTTGGACAGTGACGAGGATCCAGCATGACAGTATCATACAGAGTAGTTCCACTGCTCTAAATATCCTCTGTGTTCCACCTGTTCATTGCTCCCACCACCCCCATCCCTAGCAACTACTGATTTTTTTACTGTCTTCATAGTTTTGCCTTTTCCAGAATGTCATAGAGTAGGAATCATACAGGATGGCACCTTTTCAGATTGACTTCTTTCACTTAGTAACATACGCTTAAGGTTCCTCTGTGTCTTTTCATGACTAGATGCCTCACTTCTTGTTCGCACTGAAAAATATCCCACTATCTGAGTGGACCACAGGTTATCCATTCACCTACTGAAGCACATCTTGGTCGCTTCCAGGTTTCGGCAATTACGAATAAGCTGATATAAACCCCTGTGTACTGGTTTTCGTGTGAACATAAGTTTTCAACTCCTTTGGGTAAAGACCAAGGAGCAATGACTCCAGTTTTAAGAAAGGAACAACCAAGCTCCTGGGAAAGCAGAGGAAAAAAAAAAAACGAAAATGAAGTTCTCAGATTGTGCAATATATTCACAGCATTGGAAAGTAGAATAGAATGGTAATCCAGAGAGCTCTTCACCCATGAAATGAAGATTTTGTGAGCAGGTTAATCTTTCTCAGTCTTTTGAGTCAGAATCTGGATTAGTCACACACTGCAGGTGACAGGCTCTCCAAAACATCCTCCAGATCAACCAAAGCTTGTGTGCGTAGCAAAGCAAACACAAATATTAAAACAAGCATCTTTCCAGAATGCATCCATTTGCTTTCTTTCCACTGGCTAGCCTTCTGCATTATGTTTTCAGCTGAAGCATTATGCCTGAGATGGAAAAAGGCATCGTGTGGGCAGCACCATGATTGTCATGTCAAGAGACTGGTCACAGTGATAGAGAGGTTTATAATGTTTCACACTTCCCAGTATCTGAGGCACATTTCTCCTAAAGTCACTTAAGACTTTGTTCCTAGAATACTCAGTGATGTCAAAAATCTGAATCCTTTTACGTTTTGTTGCATAAGTAAGAAAAAGAAGACATCAATTTACATAAAAATCCCACAGATGTCACTTAAAATCAAGTAGTAGATGATATAACCTGGCAGCCATCATAGTGCTCAGTATTTTTATGATTCAGAAAACATCACAATCAGGTTAAACAAATAGTATTTTTTATTAAATGTCACTCAATCCTAGGACTGGCTATTCATCTCTGTTGCACTCATAGACTCAAACGCTGTAGTTACAATCAAAAGACAGCTTGAGCTGGAACCTATGAATCCTGTCAGTCAGCCTTACTCTGGAACAAAGCAAATTCAAACAAAAAAAGAAGAGAAGAAAGAAAAGGGAAAAGGGAAGCAAGTGTCCTGATGAGGAGAAGATGGAAGCTTTTGTGTTGTGCATTTAAGTAAAGCGCATACTTTCTAAAGCTTAAAATTAGATCGCAAAGAAACGTATGAGTCCCACATTGCTCTTTCATTTCAGAATCTATGTGATTGCTGGCATAGAGAAGAATGTAACACATATATTTCCTGGTAGATCTAGTATGCTCTCGTGGCAGTTTTGCAAGTAAACACACAAATGGTAAGGCAGCACAATTTCCAATTGTTAAAAGCCCTATCATTCAATGAGATGGAACATAGGGCAAACAATGATGGAAGCAAACAATACTGCTGCTGTGGGCCCCTGCCAACAGCAAGGGTGGAAGTCACCACACATTCTAAGCAGCTTCCAGGTGACCCCTCTATGCTGTATGCTCCCCCTGTGCACAGTTCCCTGGCATGCCCTTGAGCAGGCTGTGCCTTTCCCGTCTGGTCATCTCCATTTTAAGCTTAGACATTAAGTTCTCTATGAAATCTTCCCTGACCCACAGGCATGCACGCTCCATCACACCATCAGCATTTAGTACCATAATAATCATTTTGCTTGCCTCCATTACTAGACTGCATTCTTCTTGAGGGTTGGACCTGGGTTTGGCATCCAGCGGTCCTCAAAAAATATTCCTTGAATGAGTGAATATGTGTACATTGTGGCACAAAATAAATTTAATTTTGTTGTTGTTGTTTTTAATGCTAAGGATGTAGATAATACGGTTAAATCTACAGAACTGCTACCTTGTAAACCATGACTAGTATTAATTGATACCTTGTGTTCCTGTTGATGTTTCTAAAACAAATAAAGATCAGGCTCCAGGGAAATCCCCGCTCTTTAGAAACGATGCCATGAGAATGTATAAAATAAATTGCGTATGTTTGATTATAAAATCTGGAAAAAATGTCTCTTGTTCTGGGATATGAACTATAGTTTGAAAGTGTTTAATGGATACGCATGTTAAGAGCATTTTTGAATCATGTGTGTTTTTTAACACTTTCATTCTGTTCCACTTTGACACCTTCATTTTGTGTGGCAACATAGGGCAGTTGTCTGCTTTTACTAGATTTTGAATCACAAAACTCCGGTAAGTTACATAAAATACCTACTAAACTTACCTTTCAGAATAGATAAATCATAATTATTTTTATATTAGGTTCTCCTTTGAGAACTTCAATAATTATTTCTTATCTACTTCTTAATTTCTAGCATTATTTTCACTAAACTTCCATATAGTTTTCTACAGACATCAAATGTTTCAAAATTATCATTAGTTGTCATAAATAAAACTGTGGTCTTTTTGATAAAATCCAACATACTACTTAATACTTAAAACTATTCACTCAAAATAACAGTAATTGCTAGTGATATTCAGCTGAGGATGTCTTAGTTATATTTATATGGATTAAATTGCTAGGCAGGTGGTCAGAAAATTTAAATTAACAGAGCTATGGTCTAATGTCCCTGAGTGAAAGATACCAACAGAGAGATAAAGAGAGGTAGGTCAGTGGTTGCAGATGGATGAGTAATTAGAAGATTTTCTTCCTAATAAAGACTCAATTTGCATCTGTTCTTTTGAAGCTTGGTAAAGTATTCCACAGTAGTGACAGGTATCTATAGTTTTGAATTTCTATATTTCAAAAATATGCAGTACCTCCCTCAAATTTGTGATGATGGATCCAAATTTGTAAAGTTCTTTATAAATTTAAAATGATAGTTCTGTGGTCCCGTATTCTCCCTTGGCCTGATTTCTGGCTGACCAAAGGAGTGGTTGACTGTGTCCTTCGCAGGAGGCGAGTGCCTGCTGTCGTTCACCACCCGCTAAGAGTCACCACCGCCATCTGCCCACTCCCGGCTTTGCTTCCAGAACAGCTGCCTGGTCAGTTATTTTGACTAAGATCTATCATAATTGGAAAGTTTGAAAATGGATGGAAAATATTCATCCTACTAAGTCTTAAGTAGTCATGATTCTACCACTTAAGAAACTCTGAGACCCAACCCTTGGCCATACAAAATACCGTGAAGTGTCCACATGATGATCTCTGTGAGTTTAGATTCTGTTCTATTTTCCAGCGTTCTCCTCATTTTCAAGCTGCTGTGCTGCCTTTCCAGCGTGTCTGCCAATTCTCTGACAGTCTTTCCATCAAGGGGTGGAATCTAATTCCCTTCCTCTTGAGTATGGTCTGGCCTTGGGGAGGAAAAGAATGAGGTTGAAATGATGCTGCATGCCTTCTGAAGCCCCTCCTAGAAGGCAATCACACTTTTTGCCTCTCTCTCTTTCTCACTCACTGTCTCTGTCTCTCTCTCTCAATCTCTCTCTATCTCCCAGGATGCTTGTTCTTAGAGATAGGCCATCATATGCTGAGGAAGTCCAGCCATGGGGAGCGGCCAAATGTAATATTAACATTGCATCAAGTAATAATATTAATACAATGTGATTAGTCCTGGCAATGAAATGTAAGTATGGTGGCTGCGTTTCCTTCCTGAGTAAAACAATGAAAACCCCATGCTACTCTCTTCCTACAGCAAACGAGAGGTGGGATGGGGGCGTATTTAATGATTCAGCTCTCAGATGCTAGTATTTCCGCCAAACTGGGCTCCTGACAGAGTAACAAGCAAACACGTACGCAAGTCCTTGGTTCCTTATTCCTTATTTATTAGAATTTTTAGAAATACACATACGGAAACATATAGGAACGTATAAAAATAAGAAATACAGCCAGAATAACAAATCTAAAGCCCTTCTTCCTGCTGGTGTCATCTGGCCACAAGCTTGTCATTCTCTGACACTACAACCTTGCATGTTTGCTGGAAAAGCACCGGGCATTGAAAAGTACTGAGACAATTGATTTTTCTTCATGAGTAAATTTTTCTTTTATATTTTATTTTCATTTTTATGTCTATACAGGAGATAAATTACATGTTAGACAGGTTTTCCATCTTTTGGTACATCTAAATGGAGGATAAAAAATGTTGAAGAATTGGAATGTCTCTCCATTGTCAGGAACGGAATGCATTAACATTTAAAATTCACTAATTCTATTGATCGGCTGTTGGAGGAGGTTGTTTAAATGGTTCTGCTTCCACCTCTGCCATGCAGGGGAGTGGGAAGCACAGCCAAGCCGGAAGGAAAATGAGATGGTCTTTATGTTGAGAATGGCGGAAAGAGCGAGCAGAAGAGCAGTGATTTTTTTTTCTTTTATTCCAACTTCTTCCTTTTTCTTTGCTCTTCCTTTTCTTGTCCTTGCTGAAAAACTGGTTCTTCTAAACTCCCCCTCACCCGATCTTGCAAATAACATGATCAGCAGTAGAAACTGTACCTTTGCCCTCAACTGCATGCCTGCTAGAGACTCCAGACAGGCTTCACTGTTGCTTCTCATTTCTATGGGACTGACTTTAGCTCCATTAAGACTGATGACAAAGGAACTATTTTTGGTGCCTCTATGAAAGAAACACACTGGAGCCTGTTATTTTCAGTAATCCCGCTGTTCAGAGAGAAAGGTGCCAACAAAGCCACTCTATCAAATGACACTAAATTCTCTTACCTCTGTGGGTTGGTTCTGTAGTCTGCCCAAGTGGCCAAAGTGCAAAACATCAAGGTGAACGGACCCTGCTGGAGGTCTCTCCACACTCAGGAACTGAGATGTGTCATGCATCTTGAAAACACTTTTTCTTAATCGTCAAGTGTTGAACAAGGATGTCATTTTAGCATCTCATTTTGGGAGGTAATCGGGAAACATTATCCCCTCTATTCTTCTCAATCTCTGCTCCCACAAACACAGAACTCCCTTGCATATACAAATTAAGGTTTGGCTAACTTCACCAAGCAAATCGAGAAAAAACTCTACGATGCCAGAGTAGTGAGACTTCTCACAGACTCTCCCCGTGCATCCATAATTCAACAGTGCGCATTTCATAATAACAGTGGGCACAGCCTGTGTCAGTTACTAACAAAGGATATGCAAGCAAGCATCCACGTAGTAACCTGACAAGGAAAAATGAAGTTGAGGAGAACAGTCAATGAGAATAGAATGAACTTATACGAAATCTCAGGCACTACTTGACAGGACAAATATGAGGGGCACAGTGGAGATATAATTAAGGTAATTTCTAGAATAATTTACATCAATTCTGAGAACAGAAGTTAAAATAATGCAAAGTTTTAAATTTGGATGGCTAATAGAATGTAGTGCCTTCAAATAAAAACAAAAGCTAATGGAAAGAGATTTAGGGAGATACAGTATAGGTAAAGAAAATCGGGATATGTTAGATTAGGGCAGAGAAAACTGGTTACAGGAAATAATAAAAGTATTCAAAATACTCGAATAGTGAGTGGAGAAGATAGTGAAACTTAGTAGAGTTTTTTGTGTTTTTATAGGAGAATGGTTTAACAAGAATCACAAAAGTTAAAGGATATGGATCAAAAAACTTTTAAATGTATCTATTCTACCAAAACAATGAATTAGGAAGCCTTGGTAAGTAGTGAACACATGTGGCTTTCAAGTCGAAGCTAATGGTCTCTGAAGCTGTGAGTAGAATTCTTGCTTAGGGCAGGAAGCAGTCCTAACTCTGTTTTTCACCAATACAATTCCAACACCTAAGTTGGTGTGCAGCACATAATACATATAGTTCAATGTATAAACACATAGAATGAACAGGACATGGTCATATATTGGATGCGTGAGTTGAGCAATAGGAAGAAGGTACTGGGACGAGCTAGGAATAAAACCAGCCTGGGGTATGAACAAGAAAGAGAGATGCTGAGGAAAGTTGTAGGAAAAAATCATTTAGAAGATAAGTAGTAAAAAGAACCGTAAGTATGGAGAGAGAGTAGAGAATGTGGTCCCAGATGTTGGGCCTCTTCCTCCTCCAATGCCAGCCAGTGCTGCCTCCCACCCCATCCAGTTGCATCTGAATTTCTGGTCCCTATTAGAAGCTATGTCCCTAGACGCCTTCATTATCTTCCCCTGGGCAACATTTTTTTTTTTTCCATCTCCGCTAAAGTTTGTTTTCAGATTAACTTGATAATTATAACAGTTTGTGTACTTATTTGCTTTATCAAATACCTTGAAAGTGGGCTTGTATATTGTTTACTCCTGGATAGCCAGGGCTGAACTAGGCTTTGCCACAAGGTTAATTCTCCTTCCTGATTCTAAGCCAGTGTTTGTAAAATTATAACACATTAATAAAATTCTAAAAGCCTAATGTTATGTGTGTGTCCATGTATTTCTTCCTATTTAAATTTAACTTATTTGTATTAGCTGAATAATTTACCTTACTTTAACAAACATTCATTTTTCTCAATTTTGTCACTTCTAGTACTCAGACTGGCTCATTCTCCACTTTAGCAGAATCAAATAGATATCATGTGGCTTGACAGAAATATAGAGGCTCATTTTAATATTCGTTTTCCAAAACACATCAAGCATACATTTTTGTGGCTTCACAAAAAAAATTAAGCCAAATTTAATCACAGAAATTTAAATGATAATGAAAGAAAATCAAAACATAAATGTTAGATAAATTTGAGTTTTACTATACTACCATTACAACTTTCATAACTATTTCAGCAACAATTGGTAAAAATGACTAGAAGTAGACCATACAAAAAATGAAAGCAAATTCATTTTTGGCATGTGGTGAACTCATAATCCAAAGTTCCTAGCTATAATTTCCTGTGCTGTTAGTACATTGATCTCAACAGGACTGTTGTCTGTGAAATGATAACAGGGTATAAAATAGAATTTCCCACTGAGACAAAGAACCTCATTGAATAACTCTGAAAGGTGATATCTACCCTGAAGTTTATTGTAAATAGATAGACCCAATGGATTTTTTTTCTCCCTTTCTCTGTAAGCCCTGCTTTTCACAGGGTCATATATCTGAAGCCCTTAGGCATTCGGTATTATCAGCACAGAGGTTCAAGTGTGTTAGAAACTCTTGACCTTCCATAGTGTTGTACACACAGCAGGGGCTTAAAGAGATACACACGTCTCACTCTGTTTATACAGACACATTCTTTGTCCTTTTCGTATCCTGATTGAGTGACTTCAGTCCTTTAAATATAAAACCTCTGATTTACCCAAGAAGAAAATGTATTTGCTCTTTAAATTATTCTGTCCTTTGTATCTACAATTACGTGTATTTGAAAAAGTACCTTACATTTTAGAGGATTTTTTAGGTTCACAGTAAAGTTGAGAGGAAAGTACAGAGATTTCCCATTTACCCCTTAGCCCCACACATGCACAGCCTCCACCACTATCAACATTCCCCACCAAAGTCGTATATTTGTTACAATGGATGAACCTACATTGACACGTCATCATCACCCAGAATCCATATTTTACCTTGGGCTTCACTCTGATGTCATACAGTCTATGAGTTTGGACAAATGTATAATGACATGTGTCCACCATTGTAGTATACAGAGTAGTTTCACCACCCTAAAAATCGTCTGTGTTCCATCTATTCATTTCTACCCCGCAAAGCCCTGGCAATCACTGATCTTTTAGCATCTCCATAGTTTTGCCTTTTCTAGAATGTCATATAATTGGAATCATACAGTATGCAGGCTTTTCAGATTGGCTTCTTTCACAGTAACATACATTTAAGCTTCCTTCATCTCTTTTCATGGCTTGATACTTCATTTCTTTCTTTTTTTTCTTTTTACAATCTTCTTCTTTTTTTCTTTTTTTTAAAGGATTGGCACCTGGGCTAACAACTGTTGCCAATCTTTTTTTTTTTTTTCTGCTTTATCTCCCCAAACCCCCCCTGTACACAGTTGTATATCTTAGTTGCAGGTCCTTCTAGCTGTGGGATGAGGGACGCCGCCTCAAAGTGGCCTAACAAGCGGTGCCATGTCCGTGCCCGGGATCCGAACCCTGGGCCGCCGCAGTGGAGTGCGTGAACTTAACCACTCTGCCATGGAGCCAGCCCCTCATTTACTTTTAATGCTGAATAATATTCTATTGTCTTGATGGCTCACAGTCGATTTATCTATTTGCCTACTGAAGGAACATCTTGGTTACTTCCAAGTTTGGGCAATTATGAATAAAGCTGCTATGAATATGTGTGTGCAGGTTTTTGCACAGACATAAGTTTTCAATTCCTTTGGGTCAATCAGTAATTTTCGGAGTTATCCTGTTTCCTTCCTTTCTGGGGACTGTTTTGACTTTTTCTCATTTACTTGAGGTATGCCAGGTACTTCCAACACATCCCATTTTTCCTTGTTACCCAGGCATCTTTAAGTTTCCTGCCAATACAGAACTCTAATAAGATAGACCCTATAGTTGACCCAGAGCCTAGCAGCATGATTTCCAGAGTTCTGTAGACAAACTGTAATTCTGGTTGTGCATTTCTAAGTTCAGAACTTTACTTGGACCATGCTGTATCAGTCTGAGAGGCTGACAGTGATAAGTGAGAAGTCCCTTCTTAACTGAGAGTACTGTATCAATTCTGTGCACTCTTTTATACCCTGCACAATTATCATGTTGTATAATTATACATCGATGACTTAAGTGGACTTGATAAAGTTTTCCCTAACACAGATCCACGCTATGAGTCTATTTGGAGAGCTAACTGCATAGATTTGATACGTATCTTACGTCATATATGGATTTGAAGCGAGAAAGTTGACCTTCTAGAAGATCTGATGTGTTATTTGGTTAATCAGATGTTGTCACTCTGCATAGCAATGTCATTCCTGGTGATGATTCTGGGGTTTGGAAGCTTGAACTTCTGTTCTAGATAAATACTTATTATTCTAGCTGTGGTGCATGCTGACTTTGCTGACTTCCTTCTGAGTCCTTTAGGTAAGTAAGCCTTGTTTGGCTTACCCACATGCTATCTGTACCTGGGTCTTTTGGTCAGTGTGAGCTAATTAGTAACATGTCAATCTAGTGGTTGAGCGCTCATAAACCTGATTTATATATTGCTCTAATTCTAAGTGATCTTTTCATAATTTTATCTTACACAATATTTCCTACATTGGAAGGAAATAATTCAAAGGTTTAAATGTTAAAAAGTTGCTCTTCTTGAGTTTGTTGCTATTGTTTATTTGTTTGTTTATTTTTGAATGGAACTGGTTACCTAGAAGGTCTGGTTTCCAAATATAGCCCGTTCATGTAGCCTTATGACCTTTGGCATTCAAGTTCAGATATGTTACGTTTAATTTGATACTTAAAAAATCTGTTGTGCTAACTCATAGGGTTGTTATGAAAATTGAATGATACAGAATCTACGATTTCTACACACGGAAGCAAATTTAGATTATCGTAGTCCAAACCTTTTTATTGCGTGGATATAAAATCGAGGCCCAGATAGTGTGAAGAAATTGCCAAGGCTGTGCAACTAATTAGAGCCCCTGTAAAGTATACAAAATATTTTCTAGATGTAATGTGCAAAACAAACAAACAGAAATACTGAAACGGTAATGTAATATAATATGGAAGAAAGTAAGCTTATTATTATTTCTTTGGACCATTTTGTTCCCAATGTGGTGTATAGGATGAAAGAAGATTATAAGCAAAATAAAGATGTTACTTGTGTGGGTAAGATACCCAAATGCTGTGAATCCTCTCTGACAGATTTATACAAACTGGAAGAAGATCTTTTGGAATGTTATTTATACCTGCCATCACTCATTTATTTTTATATCTTCTCTATAAAATAATAGCATCTATTGAAGTTGAAATAGTGATAAAGAAAAAGGACTTCTGGATAACCTCAGGAGTTTTTACATTTGTATTTATCTTCATTTCCTCCCGAGAGGGAAAATTTGAAATTGATAGATTGCCTAATGTGTTTGACCTTATTAAAAGGTGTTTTGCATTTAAATTGAAGAGTTTGGAAAGAATTAGAGATTGCTCTTTAGAAAACTAAGGACATTCATTCATATTTTAGTTTTTCCCTTCGACAGACAGATATTGATCAAGCTTCTGCCCCAGGCATTTTTTGAGGGGCTGGAGATGTAATCATGGACCAAAACGACAAAAGTGGGAGAAGGGCACGTAGCTGGTGTTCTCCAGGAACAGCAAGGAGGTCAGAGGAACAGCAAGTAGGCCAGAGGCCGGGGCAGAGGAACATGAGGGATGAGGTTGAAAGGATTGTGGGAGGATAACAAGTGGACTTAGGCCATTGTAAGACTTGGCTTTTACTCTTTTGGAGATGGGAAAACCTTTGCAGGGTTTTGAGTAGAGACTTATGCTAAGAGGATCATGGATCATACTGGCTGCTGTGTTGAGAGTGGAATTGAGGGGCAAAGGCAGAGGTGATGAGACTGGTTAGGAGGATTATTTGTGAGGCTCAGGCAAGGATGATGTGTGCCTTGGATAGAAGTGAGAGCAAGGGTTGTGGCAAGACAAAGCTGGCTTGTGGACACATCCTGAAGGTAGACCTGGCAGGTCTTGCACTTGGATTGGATATTAGAGAAAGAAAGGAGTTAAAGGAGAATTCAAGTGTTTGGGCCTGAACAACAAGAAGGATGGAGTTCCCATTTACAGATATGGAAACCTCTATGTAAGGAAGTATGTCGAGGCCAGAGCTGGGGCCATGCAGGTGGTATAAAATCAGGAGTTTTACTTTGGGCATCATCCTCATAAGTGTCTATGGGACATCAAAGTAGAGATGTAGAGAGACAGCCTGATACCAAGTTAGGAGTCCAAGAGAGGTGTCCAGGCTAAATGCACATGCGGTGTCATTGGCACATGGATAATAATTAAAGCTGTCTATATAATTGAGGTCGGGAGGGGAGTGTCTGTGAGTAGAGTGGAGGACAGTTCCAAGGACTGAGCCTCACGTTGTTCTGACATTTAGCAGGTAGAAAGAAAAGAGGTAACCAGTAAAAAAAAAAAAAAGATGGAGCAGCCAGTGAGGCCCAGGGAAAAAGAGCATTGTGTGGTGTTTGAGTTTGAAAGCAAACAAAGTGGTTTCCATGAGGGACAAGTGCCCACTGTACCAAGTGCTGCTGTTAGCATGTGGAAAGTGAACATAAAAAATGACCGTAGGGTTTCGCAAGCTTGGGGAAAAGCCTCTTCGGATAGGCTCAAGAGAGAACAGGAAGAGAGGATCGGAGGATACAAGTATCTCCTTTCAAGGAGATTTTCTGAAAAGAGAAGCAGGGAAAGGAAATGACAAAAGGGGAAGTGAGATCAGGAGAGGTTCATTTATTTATTTGTTTATTTATTTTTACTATGCTTATATACTGAATGGAATGATCAAGTAAGAAGATAAGCAGAGAAAGAGAAAATTAAAAAAAAATCATTGCACTTAATCAATTTCCTAATTAGTATTCTATAATTTTAACCTTATAGGATTGTAAAGTTTCTAGACCCTGGTCAAATGTTAGACAAAGCTACATGTCTATAGACAGTCAGGCGATCCTGAGGAAGGTGTGTCAGAAATGCTCTCACATGACAATAAAAGTTTACGCAATCATTTCACTCCTTATCTCAAAGCTGGGAATAATTTTCCTGACTAGCGATCTTTTGGGAATCTAGTGAATGCTTGTACAAGCTGGCCTTGCTAAGAGCAGAGAGTCCTCAATGGTGATGATAAGAACAGAATGGTGTGGACACCGATGCTAGTCTGGGTAGATTTACTAACTTCTCATTCAAAGGAAGATGGGCCATCAAGAATGAAACAGTGGGCAGGAAAAATTACTAGTTACTCAACAATGGGAAACAAATATATATAGTACAATATTTGGCTCAATTCTAAGCAAGGTGTACAGTGGTAAAATATAAGCAATGCATATTGAATTAAAGAAAGATTGATATTTGACAAAATTAGAGGGTGACAAAAGAAGGATTCTGCTGAGTGGGATTGTGTAGAAGTGAAATTCTGATACTTCCTAATAGGAAGTCAAGTCTAACATCTAAAATTGACAAACCAAGTAACAGCAGTATGAAAATACGATTTAAAAATAGGTAAACATTGGGGCTGGCCCCGTGGCCGAGTGGTTAAGTTTGTGCACTCTGCTGCAGGCTGCCCAGTGTTTCATTGGTTCGAATCCTGGGCATGGACATGGCACTGCTCATCAAACCACGCTGAGGCAGTGTCCCACGTGCCACAACTAGAAGGACCCACAACGAAGAATATACAACTATGTACTGGGGGGCTTTGGGGAGAAGAAGGAAAAAAAAAATAGGTAAACATCAGAAAAAGCAGAATTGGGAGTGGGCACCAGGGGCAGGCAGTGATGTGGGGGGCTGCTCTTCAGAATGAGGCTTGTTATACAGTGTGAATTTTTAATGTGAACAGATTAGTGAAACAGAATTGAGAGGCCAGAAATAAAACCACACATCTATGGACAGCTAATCTTCAACCAGGGAGCCAAGAACATACAATGGAGAAAAGAAAGTCTCTTCAATAAATGGTGCTGCGAAAATTGGACAGCCATGTGCAATAGAATGAAAGCAGACCACTATCTTACACCATACACAAAAATTAACTCAAAATGGATTAGAGACTTGAATGTAAGACCTGAAACCATAAAACTCCTGGAAGAAAATATAGGCAGTACATTCTTTGGCATTGGTCTTAGCAGAATCTTTTTGAATACCATGTCTACTCAGGGAAAGGAAACAGAAGAAAAACTAAACAGATGGGACTGCATCACACTAAAGAGCTTCTGCAAGGCAAAGGAAACCATGAACAAAATGGAAAACAACCCACCAACTGGGAGAAAATATTTGCAAATCATATATCCGACAAGGGGTTAATTTCCAAAATATATAAATAACTCACACAACTCAACAACAATAAACTAAACAATGTGATCAAAAAATGGGCAGAGGATATGAACAAACATTTTTTCAAAAAAGATATACAGATGGCCAACAGACCCATTAAAAGATGTTCAACATCACTATTATTCTGGAAATGCAGATCAAAACTAAAATGAGATATCACCTTATACCCATCAGAATGGCTATAAGTAACAAGACAAAAAATAACAAATGTTGGAGAGGATGTGGAGAAAAGGGAGCCCTCATACACTGTTGAAGGAAGTGAAAACTGGTGAAGCCACTATGGAAAATAGTATGGAGATTTCTCAAAAAATTAAAAACAAATACAGCTATCCCACTACTGGATATTTACCCAAAGAACAGGAAATCAACAATACAAAGAGATTTATCCATCCCTATGTTCATTGCAGCATTATTCACAATAGCCAAGAGGTGGAAGCAACCCAAGTTTCCATCAATGGATGAATGGATAAAGAAGATGTGGTGTATATACATAATGGATATACATAATAATACAACCATAAAAAGACAAAATTTTGTCGTTTGCAACAACGTGTATGGACCTTGAGAGTATTACGTTAAGGGAAATAAGCCAGACAGAGAAAGACAAACACCATATGATTTCACTCATATGTGAAAGATAAACAAACTCTTGGACAAAGAGAACAGATTAGTGGTTACCAGAGGGGAAGGGAGTTGGGGGAGGGAGAAAGAGGTAAAGCGACACATACATATGGTGACAGATAAAAACTAGCCTTTGGTGGTGAGCACGATGCAGTCTATACAAAATCTGATATATAATAATGTACACCTGAAATTATACAATGTTATAAACCATTATGACCTAAAAGAAATCCCCAAAAAATAGGAAAAGGGAGAAGCAGGGATGCAAAGTATGATGGACAAAGTTCTGCATGTGGGGGTCCTTTCCTGTAATGCTCTTGCCCCACACTTTGTAAGCTTACAGAGATATTGTATCAAAAAATTGTCATTATGCCCACATTCTCAGTAAAGGATACTAAGTATTATTCATTGAATTGGAGATAATTAGATATGGTTAGAAAGTAATTATTAAACATCTATCAAATTATTTAAATTAAGTCTGCTATGATTAGAGAGGCCTTTGTGGAACAGAAGCGGCAAGTGTATTCTGTTACTTGTTTATATTTTTGTCGTTTTCAAAACAAGCAAAAGTTACAGTCATGTTCTCACTGTTGGATCCTGTTTGCTTACATTCTATTTAAGATTCTTTTCTATCAATCATCCAAAGTGAAATTAGTGTGTGATTTTTAGTGGAATTTTTTGAGGTTTTCCGATCAATGTTTCACCTGATTTATGAAAATGGTTTGGGAGCTTTCCTTCTGTTCCTTTGATCTGGTGTGGATCCACATTAAGGAAGTTAAAACATTCCCAGAAATACAGCTTCCATGTGCCTTCAAGGGGGCTGGGACACTCTCATTGGGCAGATCAACATCAAACCCCTTTTCCTTCATCCTCAGGCTCCCCCGTGAGACTCAACGCTAAGGTGGCCCACTATGGACCTCCCACTACTCCTACACACACAGAAGCATGGCTGCAGGTCACAGCTGAGTCATTCTCAGTACTTAGAACCGACTCCCCTTCCCGGGGGGCCCTTGGCTCTCATAGATGGTGGCAGGCAACGTGAGGAGGTGACGTCTTTTTGTAGCAACTGCCTCCAGTGATGGGGTTTGGGATTTGCTGTTTCAGTTGGGGGGTCCCATTACTAGACTGTTTCTTAGTATGGATGATTAACTTTCATGGAATTGCTTCTGTTAAAATATAGAAATATTTGCCCTACCCCCCAAAGCACATTAAATTTGAAATATTTTTTGTTCTTTTCCTAAACTCCATTCATAATTTAGGTCAACGTATGTTTGGGGTGGCTGGGAGGGAAAAAGAAGAGGAGAGTAGCAGCTTTAACAGTAAACTGCAACTGTAACCTCTGAGGAAGTATGTGATATGGGGCTACATGTATTTAAGTTGACACAATTGCTCCAAAACGCATAACGTCTACGTTCACACCTTTAGAGTCACTACGGAAGAAGTGAAATCTTAAATTTTGTTTACTTGTAAACTACCTTCTTTCCTGGGGGTTTCTTTTTTAATTCAATTTACTTTAACAATATAAGAAATTTGTACACTGAGCCTCTATCTGCAGCAGGTAGAAAGGCAAAATGTGTGTGTGGTTTTTTAAATAACTAGGATGAAGGGGACTTCCACTTCCCTACTTATTTACACTTTCATATTGAAGCTTAAAGAGAGTAACAAATTATATGTAAATGTTTGACCGAGACAGTTTCCCTTAGGTCTTTTATAATTAGCATATATTTGAAATCTCCAGAGAACATTTTCTCTGTGACTTAAGGCGTAGTTAATTATTATTTTTTTAATCACAGGCTTAAAAAATTCTAAAAGAGAAACGAATAACAATGATAAAGTTAATTCATCAAATATGTTAAGAATTTGCTTGTTAAGCTAATAAAGCCCTTGAATTGCGGGGCTCAATCCTTGCATTGCTTTTCACATAAGACAGTGTTAAAATAACTTGATACTACAGCCTTAAAAACACCTTAACCAGGCGTTATGCACTAAAGTGGAAATATCCATACATTATGATCATGAAAGAAAAGGAAATTGTCAGTTTCTGGCTGTTTGAGAATAAACCTGCATGAGTCACTGGATATCTGACAAATATAAATGAAGAAATGAGAAGTGTCAGACGACGTCACTGCAATGACAGGAGCAAGGAAAGGAATTCACACTGTGTAGCTGGAGCACCTGTTGTTAAAAGAAAATGCAAAGAAAGAATCTATTGCTTTCAACGTTACTGAGGCTCATCTTTTTTCTTTAAACATTGCCTGCACGTGAAAGATATAACCACTGATTGGGGAGAAGCAGTTAGCGTGCTAGCTGGCTTGTGACAGTTAAACGTTGAAAAGATAAGACTTCTAGACAACCGTGCGACACATCTAGGAGAGAGAGCATATGAAGTAATTGTTTAGATAGGTGACTTAGCAAAGACGATGGAAAAAAAATTTACTGTATATCTTGGAGTCAATATAAAGGCCGTTAAAAGTCCTATAACCCATAAAATCTACATCTTTCCTTATGACAATAAAATTTTTATAAGCTTAATGCTCAGAATGAGAACTCTGAAGAACGACATCCTCTAGTATACTTATATTTATTCAATTAGCTAAATACTGTAAGTTGAAAAAGATTAGCACATCCAAACTTATCCAAAAATATTTTTGGTACCGCTCAATTGATCAATTAATATATCAACTTAACACTGAAGGATTGAATGGCAGGTGCTCTGACTCAGAGGATGGGCCTCAGGCCTCCTTTCCTCTCCAAACTTCCGGGGACATCACAGGGTGATTACCAGGAATTTTGAAGACTTTTCCCAGAGACAGGCGTCATTCACGCCCTTGAAATGCCACAGTAATTTCTCTCTGACTTTCTTCTGCCAGAGATGGTTAGCTATGGATTTTGGTTATGTTATGACTTAAGTCCATTAAGCATTTGTTAGACTCAAAGCTCTCTGTTAGCATCATCTCCTTTTCGTCTGCCACAGCTTCTGTAAGAGATAGAGGACCACTTCCTTCGTGTTCTGAGCATCTGTTCTGCGCCAGTTGTACTAAGTGGATTTTGTTTTGCTTTGTTTTCTAAACAGTGATTGTCCCCTGATTGTCAGAATCAGCTTGCACGATAAAGAAACTGATGCTTGGAAATCGTGTGTCTTCAAGGCACACAGTTATTAGCTGTAGTATCAAACTGACGTCTGATGTGTCTTGCTTTCAAGCCCAGGTCTGACCTTTCCTGGCAGCGCCTCAGTGACTAGCAGAGAACACAGCTAATACTATTTCCCATGAGTGAATGTGGGCCGCCTAGTCACTTGCTTGGGTTCTCTTTCTACCCAGAGCTCCCTCGTTTGTTTTAAATCTTTCTCTTATGACTCTTTTTCTCTCCCACCTCTCTGCTCTTCATTTCCTCAGTTTCCCCTAAGACTGGATGGATCCAGAGAGTGGACATAGGATGGTTAAATCCAGGTGCTACTGCTTCTCTCCCATTTTTTTTTTCTTCAGCTACTGTCTTTTTGATCAGATCTGACAGTTTCCATAATTGTTCTGTTGGCAGTTGGGACCCTCCTTTGCAGCTCTCCCCACAGTTGTGATTTGCACTTATTTGTCTTCATATTGCTGGCTGTTTCTCCCCACCACCAGACCGCAGCTCTCTGAGGCCCAGGCTGTGTCTGTTTGGCTCTGAAATTTTACCTATTGATCCCTGGAACCACGCTGGGACCATGGGCTTGTTTATGTAATAAACAAATACACAGATCATATAAAAATGAAAATTGCTTGTAGAGCTGTGTCTATTTTCACAATATTTCTTATTTTATTCCTTTTTTCTAGTTAGTATTTCCAAAGTTTGTTAAATCATAAAGATGATTGAAGGCATTCCTGAGTGGTTCCTAATGTCAGTGGGGGTCCTTCCAGTGGTATATAATTAAGCATCATATGGATGTTAGTTTGAGATATGTTTTTACCGTCTCATTGATTTATTTTCATCCCTTACGATTGGAAGCTGAATATCATCAATGATGTTTTGACAGCTATGAAGTGGTCATGTAGGTTTTCTCTTCAACATATTGGTATTGGAACTAAATAATATATTTTAAAATATTAAATCAGTAGCTTATTCCTGGAATGAACTGTATCTGGTTGGCATGTTACTCTTTTAATATTCTTCTGATGTATGTTTTGTTTCAATACTCTCATGTTCAATTTGCCCACTTTTTCCATATCTCTTTATTTCATTTTAGAGTGCTCTTCCTGTCCTCAGTTTTGGTATCAGTTAATTTGGTTTCATGAGACAAATAATTTTATGTCATTACTTTTTCCCTATGTTATGGATGAGTTTCTAAAAATGAGGAAATTTCCCTTTTCTTAAAAGTTTGAAAAAAAATTGTTCGTTAAACTGTCTGTGATGGTTTCATTTAGAAGGACAGCTTTACACGTTCTCTCAGGGAAGATGTCTCTATTCAATTTTATCAAATACCCTTTCCCCGGAAGACCTGGGAAACCATCCACCTCGTCTACGTTTTCAAATTCATCGCATAGACTTGCCTGGTGTATTCTGGTGGTAACTTGTAGTTTTTAGTTTGTTCTGGTTCTTTTGTTTCTCTTTGTTATGTCTAATTTATAACTCACCTCCCCCCGACCCCGTCCCCAGTCCCCAGCCCAATCTCTTTAACTGTCGAGGAAGACCGTCACCCCTCCCTGCAGGGTTGGATCAGCTCCTGCAAGAGGATTTAACAGAAAGTTCACATCTACAACCTCTTCCCTCAACACAGACACACACAAATACACACACACATGAAATACAAACCCGCCCCCTCCAACCTGTTAATCCAATTTCGATGGAGAGCTGAAGCATGCCTCAGCCACGGAGCCGTCCACGTCTAGGTTCTTCCAAGCACAGTGCCTACGTTGATTCTAATTTTATTTAGTTGGTGCCCGTGTGGTGTGGCCGTGCCAAACTCCACTACAGATATTTGCTCCTCTTTTGATTGTGATACTTTCTCCTTATTTCTGAGAGGCTTAGGAAGAGCAATTATACAAACGGACACTTACTGAATCATCTTTCTCATTAGACCAGCGATCTCTTCATTTCTCGTTTCTCATTAAGTCACTGTAAGATTCTAACTCAGTGTGAAAACCTCTCAGAACCAGGAAGGACTCCATCGTCCGTGAGAGGACTTTCAGCTCTGGTCCTTCCCAGCTCCAATTTATGGTGTGTGGTACTAATAAGGTTTCTGGAGTGAAAAGTATGATAGAGCTTTGCAAGGTTATTCAGTATCTGAGAGCCCATTACTCACCAGTTTGTCTCCTACATCCTAAAGAAACAAAGGTGAGCACAAATGGGAAGTTGTTCCCAGGTCTCACAGAGCATACATGTTTGAAGGAAACAGGCCATTAAAAAAATCAAACTTTCAGAGTGTGGAAAGAATTATGAAGGACATAACAGGATGATCTAATGGTCCTGAGCAGAGAAGAGCGTGGTGTGCTCTATAAAAGATGGTCATTGGAGACTTCTCTGCACGGATCACATTTGAGCAGACACCTGAAGGATGGAGAGGAAGGTGGAGCAGTTCAGGCAGCGGGAACACACTGTGGAGAGGCCTCCAAGTGGGAGGCAGGATGGCTGGGGGATAATGAGCTCTGGACAGAGTGGGCTTAGAAGAGACTTAGAAGGATAGTCCAGGAAAATCTCCCAGGGCTCTATTTAGTCCCCGATAAAGACTTTGCATTTCATTCTAAGTGTAAGTCGAGAGCCATTAATTGGTGGAGGATTTTGGCTAGCTGCTCTTAAGCAGGCAATCCTGAAGCAGGGGAAGGAGCTAGAAGGATGTTGCTGCCACTCAGATAAGGGATTGTGATGAGTAGGAATAACATTCTTGCAGTGGAGGTAGGGAGAAAGGTCCTGATTGTGGAAACGTTTTGAAGATAAATCCTACAACTCGATGTTATATATGGGAGTTAAGAAGTATCCATGCATTTTCTAAGATTCTGAAAGATGTAGCTATTTATTTAAAAATGGCGGTCAATCTTGGAAACTCATCAGAGCTCTTTGTAACAAAGCAGGCTCCAGAATTGGGCTTCCTAATGGTTTTACACCAGTTTGGAAACGACATTTCTCTAGGTCCATCTTTAGGATTTCTTTCGCAACTGTCTTATACTCTTCTTCTACTAATATCTTCCAGTTGCCACTTCTTCCATGATCCCGGGGCCACTTTGTGCTGTCTTTTATCGATACCACCCCACTTTTCTTCTAAGTACACTGAGTCTGTTTCCATGCAGATTATTTAAAATAGTCGAAGTGTTTTCTAGAGAAAAGAAGAACTCTAGGTAACTTAGGGTAAAAGTATCTCCAAGGATCCACTGCTAATTTTCATTTTAATTTTGACCTAATTTCTATAACTTTAAAGACAGATGTGGCACTCAGGTTTTGTATAAACTAGACAATAAAACACTCAAGAACAAATTTTGGAGAAAACGCTAGAGTGTTATTCACTTAGTCTTTTTCCAAGAAAGGACTTTAAAGACACAAAACTAGCATTTCCTAGTGGCACATTTCAAAAAAGAAATGATATTTTAATACCTACAAAATAGAAAGGGCATCACTTCCGAAAACGCTTTTGTCTTTTAAGTTCAAGAAATGTAACTTTACTAAGAAACTGTTAATGTTGCTCTCATTTTGCCCATTTCTTCTTGATCTGTAGTCCATGCTCACAGGACTGAACTGGTCCAGGGACAGAAATTTGGATGCCAGAGGGATAGGAGATGGGAAGGAAAAATAAGGGGTAGATCTTTCCCCTTCTACTTGTAACTGCCGATTTAGCCGATCATAAAGACAATAGATTATTTACTTCTTCAAACCTTTTATTGCTGTTTTATTCATAGAGTATCATGATACTAAATTTTATTGTAAAGAATAGCAAATAGAGAGCTGTGTCTGACTTCGTACCTCTACAAATAATAGTGAGATACCAGTCAACATCCCTGTGTTCTGGAAAGAGAAAAACAGACCTCCATGGAAGCTGAGTAAAGAGTGCTGATGACATTGCTGGGAGAGATATGTTAAATTGGTGATAAATGAGGTCCCTTCTTCCTGGGGAAAAAGTCAAGTATTTGAGCGTGTAGCCCATGAGTTTCACAATGAGTGAGTCCAGGTTGCACGCAGTTCAGAGGCCACTGAATACCAGCGTGGCCCATGATTCTGAAGAGCAGAACAAGGAGTATATTAGAGAGGTTTCAGAAGGACACAGAGTGAGGCTACAGCATTGGAGAAAGCTGAATGGAGCCACTCTACAGTAGTAATAACAACAAAGCTATGGCTTTGAGTTGTCGTTAACTGCCCGGCGTCTGCTAAGTTCTATATCTTATCACGTGTCATCCTCACAACACGCTATGGACTGAGTGCTTGTGTCTCCACCAAGTTCACGTCTTGAAGCCTAACCCTCAGTGTGATGGTGTTAGGAGGTGGGGCGTTTGGGAGGTGATCAGGTCATGAGAGTGGGGCCCTCATTATGGGATTAGTGACCTTGTAAAGAGACCCCAGAGAGCTCCCTTACCCGTTCCACCGTGTGAGGACACAGTGAGAAGACACCATCTGTGAACCAGGAAGTAGGTTCTCACTAGACAGTGGATCTGCTGGCGCCTTGATCTTGGACTTCCAGACCCCAGAACTGTGAGAAATCAGTGTTTGTTGTGTATAAGCTGCCCAGTCTGTGGTATTCTCTTATAGCAGCCCAAATGGACTAAAAGAAATGACTCTATAAGAGAGTTATAATTATTCTCTTACTGAATATGTTTTGAATTTTTGATTAAGCTGCAGAATTGTCTGTTAGAGCTCTATCCCCAAACCTCACATTGTTTCTTACAGCATGGAGCTGGGAGACCCCGCCTGTGAACTGGGTACCTGCTTCCAAGACATTATTGAAACAAATGTGACCGCAGTGTTCTTTCTCACACTGTAGGTATTCCTCCATGATCGGTGACCATGAAACACTGAATTCTGCCCCCGATTGGTGAAGTGACCAGACTTTCTAGTAGATCAGTTCATCAAAACCCTTTACATACTGTAGAAATGGGCTAATTTTCATTTGGGAATAAGACATTTTAATAAACCTTAATAACTCAGTGATTAAGTTCCAAATGAGCAGTGCTCATCCTGTGCAGAAGGAGCATCAGCGGAATTAGTTTATTTGCTGACGATCGTTGAAGAAGAGTCAGTTTCGGCAGCAATTTGTCCGTATGTTTTACGATTCTTGAAATATCATCCAAGGAAGAAAGACGTTGCGTGGACTTCCATGAGATTGTCACTGCACTTCTGGGGAGAACACGCAGTCACAGACCAGATATTCCATATCAAAAATGAAATTTATGCATTACATTACTTCCCTACACTGAGCACATTTATCAAATTATTTCGTGAAGTCACAATCAAGAAGTTAGTTTTTAGTACCAAGGCCATAGCCATCTGACAGCTATAAAAAATCAGGTTCCTCTCAGACAGAGGAGGGAAGTGGGGGCAGGCTTTCCCGGCTCTGCAGTGGTAGCCGGATCTCTGGTGCCTGGCTCTGCTCTGGTCCTAGGTATTGTCTGCTTGTTAAAAGGCCACCCGGTGGTGTAGTGATTAAGTCCACATGCTCTGCTTCAGTGGCCTGGGGTTCACACGTTTGGATCCTGGGTGCAGATCTACGAACTGCTCATCAAGCCGTGCAGTGGTGGCATCCCACACATAAAACAGAGAAGACTGGAACAGATGTCAGCTCAGGGTCAATCTTCCTCAAGCAAAAAGAGGAAGATTGGCAACAGATGTTAGCTCAGGGTCAATCTTTCTCCAAAACTAAAAATAAAAAAAGGACCTAGAGGAGTTTGATTTACCGGGAGTGCCATGCACAATCAGAAAACAAGACAAAACAATGATTGTGTCAGTTTTAGAGTAAACCAGTGAAAAGCACTGCATGGCATTGGTTGCCAGAACAGTTACAGAACCGCAGCTTCAAGGAGCACTTAGAGAAATGCTGATCTGCGCCTTCCTTCCCGTCCTCAGGAGTGTTGGATAGCTGTGTGCCCAGGCAACAGAAGGAAAAGAAAAGGAGACATGGGTTGTTGTCAGAAGAGTCTCAATTATCACAAGTAACATTGTCTTTTGTCTTCTTCTTACCCAACTTTCTGAGAGAGAATTTTACAGTAGTTTCCTTTGGGGAAAATTGATGCGATGAAGGGTGCACAAGTTTCCAGCACAGCTGTGCTCATGAGAAAAATCCATCTAAGCAAGAAGAGAAGACAGTTCCCAGACAGCAGTGAGATGTGGTGTCACTTGTCAGAGCAGGAGCAGCGGCTGAGAGCGTGTGGGAGCAGGGTGCAGAGGGAGGGCAAGAGAACGCACACGTTTTTAAAGCAGAGGAAGCAGAAGAAGTAGGGGAGAGAATTCTAACAGCTGCTGTTAAATTTCACACAGAGGTGTGAACCGTGGAGAGAGTGGGAGATGTCTGCAGAATAATTGTGGAAATTTGGGATGTGTGAATGACTGTGTCATCCTCTGATTCACCACTTCAGAAGATCTACAGTAAACAGATTATTTTTCAGGGATGTTGGTTTTTGAATATGATTCCTTTTGAATGTGATATTGGGCTGAGGCTGCCCTGAGGATAACTGGCTTTGCCCGGCTTACACGTGAGTTTATTGATGGCATGTCCATAAAGACCCATTTCTGTGTATGTAGTGGCTACAGATGGCTAAACGTAAATGCATCATTCTCCTCCTCCCAGGTCCACCAAACATCTCAGGGGTCCTTATTTTGTTAATGGCAACACTAATATCCCAGCAAATGAACAATATCAACAGATTTTTTGTATCCTCTCATTAGTGTTATTACCAGCAATAAAAGGAGAGAGAGTAAATGATGGATTAACATTGAATAAGCATGCTGTTTGATTCTGAGTTCTGTTATAACCCATAGGAACAGTTTTCAGCAATGATGTCTGATATGCAATTTCCTCAGGTAACTGCTGTCGTGGAATATCGCCACTGTATCATATCCATCCCCCTCAACATTTGGCAGACAATTAACCTAAAAAAAGCGTTTACTAATTATGATATAATGAATTAAACGTTAAGCAAGTGTGCCAAACCCCTTCTCCCTGTGCTAAAGTGTTCCCATTGAGCAAATGTCCATCGCTTTACAGACAACGCCTAAAGATAGGAGGAATGAGTCATCTTCAGAGGTCGCACAGCCCGGCACCTTACATTGCCATTCACTGCACAGCTGTACAAAATTTGTGATGACAAGGGGAAGTAACTCTCTTGGTGTTATACAGCCACCTTTCTTGTATTAAAGTTTACTTTTAAATTTCTATGTCCTATTTTTACCCTCTCTGTGTTTTGCTTTCCTTTATTCATCAAAGTTTCATTTTTGGTCTTTTTTCAGGGGTCCCAAGAAATTCAATCTTCATCTCTCTTCTCCTGAGCATGTTCCTGTATTTTCTATCTCACTAGCAGTCACGAGCTGTGGATTTGCAAGATTACGCCGTTTTACCTTCTTATCATGATCGTAGATATACTAGTCTAGAAAAAGTAAAAATCAATATTATCTTGCCAAATATTATAAGTTTCGGAAGTTCTTAAGTTTGGCATATAATGCTGTACAAAGAGCAGTGGCCAGGAATTCAAAACACCCAAGTTTTATTCCTGATCTATTCAATAGTTGTGTCAGCCTCTATGAGCCACTGTTTTATCATCTGTAAAATGAGAATAATCACATTTACCTAACTCCTCTTAGAGATTTGTTGCCAGAGATCTCTTGTGGCAATGCAAGGTTCTCAACCAATCGATGATCTGGATTCCTGGCTCACTGTTGAAACCTCTCCTGCTGTAGGAGGAAAAAGAAGCCGGATGAGATACAGAAACTGAAAGGGGAAAAGACCTCAACTTAACATTTGGCAAACTAGTCACAAACACTTCTCAGGCATAAAACAACAATAAAGGCATTTTCCATGTAAAACTGAAAGTATATAAAAGCGAACAAAAGAAGAAAGGCTAAAACAGAGAGATGAATAAATAAATGGTGGACAGACTCTTTTCCACAGGAGGATAAATAGAATTTATTTTAACTAGAAAAGTTCCTGATTGTGAGAAAAGTGATGTAAGTTTTTATTAAAAATATAGGAGCAAGAAAATCAGATTGGTCTTCATATCATAGTCAAGGAGCCAAAGACATTCTTTTTGCATCTTAGAGGTTGGTTTGATTCCTCGAGAATGGTCTACTCCAAAGACCATTCTACTTATTTTCAACCTACATACTCACTTATAGAAGTACTCACTCCTATAGAATAATGATGCAAAGATAATTTTTATAAAAACACAGTTATGAAATTGTCAGGGATAGCAATTTCTTTTGAGAGGTTAGTACATTAATTTCATAATGACATGCTATGGAGAGAGAGAGAGAGATTGACAAACAGAGAGAGAGAGAAGAGAGGCTTAATGCTCCTCATTAAACCAGAAATCAGAACAAAGGCCTGAAAAATCAACGATGCAATGTGGAACTAACATTGGACGCTGGTTTAGTAACACACGTTGGTTGGTTTCTGCTCTGAAATTAGCATAACTGGCAGGTGACATGTCGTATATTTCAAAGTCACTGCAGGGGGAGAGGTCCTTAACTTCAGCAAAGGTATGGCTTTTAGCAAATCTCTTGCACATGATCAATGATTGTTTTAAAATTACAAGCTGGAGATAATCACCCTGTATGATCCATTAGAGTTTGGGCCTTTTTTCCTAAAGGCTTTTAGAAATAGGAAGGGCATCATATTAATCCTCCCTGATATTTCATTAGTTTCATGTCACTCGTTTCATTAGTTATATGCTATTTCACATTGGTGTCAATGACACACGCTAATTTCTTGACACACACTTTTTTATGGTCCTCATGAATTGTGCTCATTATGGAAAATGGGGTGAATTTTTTATTGGTTTATCCTGAATGAATGATTATATGAAAATAATTCACTTTGTAATTGTTGCCAAGAATATACTTTTGCAAAAGCACATATATTTCTAAAGAAATAATTTTTGGGAATAAAACTTTACAGTATTTGATAGACTATGAATACAAATAATGTAATCATCATATTCACTGAAACTCAGCCCCTCAACTGTTGTCTCAGAAAATAAAGATAATTTTTACAATCTAATCTAATCCAAGAAATTTCTTACTTCTTAAAGGTGCTGACATCAACAACATTTAAAAAGGTGGAAGAAAGGCTCCAAAATATTTAACATGAGAAATTTGCCTTCAGAATATATAGACAAAATATGGTAACAATATCTTTTAAAGGATATAAAATTGCTACAGTGCATTAAAACCTTGAATAGTAACCGTCCTGGAAAACATTTGACGGTTGCACAAAATATGAAATATAGAGTTATCTTGTGACTTAACCGTCCCACTCCTAGGAACATACCCAGAGAATTGAAAACATATGTCCACACAAAACTTGTACATGCATGTTCATTGCGACATTATTCATAATAGCCCAAAGTAAAGACAACACGAATATTCATCAATGAACGAATGGAAAAACAGAATGTGGTGTATCCATATAAAAGGATATTATGCAGCATGAAAAGGAATGAAGTACAGATACACGCGGCAACATGGATGAGCCTTGAAAACATTATGCTGAGTGAAAGAAGTCAGACATAAATATTTACATATTGTATGATTCCATTCATATGAGATATCCAGAATAGGCAGATCCATAAAGGTAGAAAGTAAATTATTGATTACAGCGGACTGGGAGGAGAGGTGACCAGGGGGTAATTAACTGCCGATGGGCATGTAGCTCCTTTTCCAGGTGATGAAAATGTTTTGGCATTAGATAATGGTGGTGATGGCACAACTATGCAAACAGATTAAAATCCACTGAATTGTATGCTTAAAAGGGTGAATTTTACAGTATAGGAAGTTTGCCTCAAAAATGAATGAATGAATAAGTGAAAATAACTGAAATTTGATTGATAAAAAATCGCTAGTGTTAGAATTCCACGAAGATCTTGATTGGTACATTTTCCATTAAATCACGTTAAAGCAAAATGGAGACTAGGATATGAAGAGGATTTTTTCAGTTCGCTACTTTTGTCTGACTCAGTCCTTCTGGGTTTGGACCTGGCAGACACGGAACACGAAGAAACAGAGGGAAATGAAGATAAAGCAGAACTACATATTTTGCAAAACGAAATAACAGAGATTTTGTCTTTTAATTTTTGAAAAATATCACAGCATAAAATTTCTCTCTATTTTCCTTTTCTAGACTACACATCTTTCCGATAATTACTTAGAAAGAATGCATATAATTTACACGTTTGAAAGAAAATGACCAAATATCCTGCTGTAGAATCATCTTCATATGAAAAGTAAATAAATACATTTTCAAAGAAGAATTCATTATAATGTTATGAGTTTCAAACTGAACTTAAAAGCTATTGGGGTTTGAATTTTGTTTGCGCTTGGCAAAAGACAACTTGTTTCTTCAAAGAAAAACATCTGTAAGGGGCTTATGAGGTTTTCTGAACATCAAATAGCTCTTGTAAAAATACATTTGGAAGATTTAATTGTAAATGAATTAAAAAAAGACTTTAATTTTCTTCTGACCACCCATGAATTAAAAAATTCAAAAGCTGGGTGGGAAAGAGGGAAACAGAGTGGAAAACTACTGTATTAAAATTCGTTTAGAATCTTTTTGAGACCTATGATGGGATAATGAAGAAAGACAATTTTCCTTAAAAGATAAACATTACTATAATCAATATGGTTACTCTTTAAAAGATAAGGTCAATTAAAAGATATTTTACAATTGGAGAACAGCAATGAATTTCAACTTCTTGAATAGTTGAGTTTGAATAACAGCATTGATTTGGAACAGATATAGTGGAACACGAATTCACACAATGGTCATCTTTCATGCAAGACGTAAAGATATGATATATCATTTTCCTTGTCTTAATATTCATGATAATTTAGGTAGGAAAATACGATTTTTTACTGAACACACTTGGAAAGCTTTAGATGGAATCAGAATTTCATAAACAACAAAGTGAACTTTAGCTTGTAAGATTAAGTTACATCGAAAGAACACATCTGTTAGATTAGTCATATGTATCATTCAGTTATATCCTAGTCAATTTGAGTTTTTGTAAGCCTGAAGGAAGAAGGAAAAAATATGTTAGTGCATTTAATGAATCAGTACATTATCTCAATTCTACAGACCAGAATCAGAGCTCCTTAGGACTCCTGAACTTCCAGATAGCTGGAGCGATCGGCATCTATTGAATAAATGAAAGTAGACAACCAAGACGTAATCTTGTTCTGAAAAGGGTATTTGCATCACGTTGTAATTTTACTTATTTTTGGTCAAATGTGCTAAATGAGAAAAATGTGTGTGGATATTCAGTGCCAGTGGCAAGAGCTGCCCAAATTAGAGCATATAGCAAGAATCTGAGTGCCTGACATCAGGTAATTCACGGACACAAGCAGGTCCCAGCACCTATTAACGTCCAAAATGAACAACAATTAAATATATTTTTATTGAATATTGATAAAAGCAGAGAAATAGTACATGAAAAATCACTAAAATGCAATATCTCTATAATATGAAGGTCTGTGCTCAGCCTCTTACGTTTACCCATGAGTTTGCATCCAGCCAGTCTCGTCTCAACCCTCGGCTGAACATAGAGGGTGTGTGGTTATATGCAACTTCCCGAAAGTCTCAAATTTCTCCCTACACTGTATCAATGAACAATGCAGCAGAAGTATACATGCAAAGCACTGCAAGTATCCAGGCAGTTTCTGTTGACTTTAGAGGACAGTATACTATTTCCTTAGAATTGCTTTTGCTTGAGTTTTAATTCTCACCGAGTTCATGGGAACATAACGTGAGGTTGAGGCAGAACTTAAGCGATAGATCACAGTGTGCCTTTTGCATCCACCACCACCAGTGATTCTGCTGTTGGGGGGGGCTATGAAGATTTTGAGGATCTAGAATAACACAAACCTAACAAATAAAATATGTCTTTTGATACTACCTGGAATTACATTTTTATAAGGAAACTGAATGTTGTTACTTTTAAGCTGCACTGCTGTAATGACTGTATAAATAATTTTTTTGCCTAGTGTCCTTAAATCTCAAGTTATGAATTCCCAAGAAAAGAATATTCTATATGTGTATGTTTAATTTTCTTGATTATAAATTAAATGGATAAAAAGAATTTTAAACTAGATGGAAATAAAAGGTGATTTGGGAATTGGACAGCATATGACCTCAATATGTCGCTGTTAATTAACCAAAAAATTCTTGTTTGTTTTAGTTAAGTGATTTTTGCTTATGCTTTTCAAATTTTATCATGTAGCTAACAGTGCCATTGATCATGTAGTTTTAAGTGAGCATAAATTCAGTACCTTTGGGACTGAAAAAATGAAGAGAAAATGTCCACAAATCCAATGGCAACAATGACTTCTAGACAAAAAAATCACTAGAAAGAAAACTGTTACGCATGGCACATTGAAATTCACAATGTGAAATTCACAATATGAGGCAATTTAGAGAGCTAAATTAAATCAGCTTCATTAGACTGCCAGATGAAGGAGTTGTCTTTGACAAGTCTGGCTATTATTAAACCAGGCAATGTCCTCAGCGTGTAGCTAACTTAGCTCTCAGGATGCTGGTGACATGGGAGATGGCAAGAAAATGTGTTCCATGAGTATTAGGAATTCAAATTCAAACCCTTAAATATAACCAGGTAGCAACTCAAATATTCCTACTACTTGACTGTGAGAGGTTTAGGCAATTCAAATTCCTTTTGGTGCATTTCATATTTTATTTTGTTTTGTTTCATCTTTTTTCTGTCCTACACTATCATCATCTACTAAGAGGATAGCATATTACATAAATCCAGTACCTGCTCATCAATTAAAAGAAGTGGTATCTCAAGCCTAGATTACTGTTTTATCCTCTCTTGTACTATCACTGCAGACATCAGTTCAATAGTGGAGAAAAATAGTAGGTTTGGACTGTCTGTTAAATGTAAAATTGAGGGTTATTCGGTTTGTCCCTTGCATTTGTTTCATTCAAGGGAAAATAACACTTGAAGATACTAAATGTCAATTTCATGTGATTATGCCAAATTACATTATCCTAGCAATGGTAAGAGAAGTGACTGATTACGAAGATGTCTTTTTGGTTGTGACTAAAAGGAACATTTCAATTCTGATGGTCGACAAATTAAATACACCGGGGACTTGGCACCTGAAATTTCAGCCAGAAGAAGAAACAAAATATGTATCATTTTCTTTTGACAGGGAAATTCTGAAGAGCAAGTGTGTGTGTGTGTGTGTGCCTTCAGAGCATAGGAGGTAGACACATAGCACCATCTATTAGAAAAATCATTCACACTGCAAGCGACAGCCACATGTGCAATTTAAAATTTTCTATTAGCCACATGAAACAAAGGGAAAAAGATAAACAGGTGAAATTAAGTTTAATGATAAAGTTTATTTACCTCAATATATCCAGAATATAACATTTCAACAAGTGATCAATATGAAGAAAACTATTGAGATATTTTACTTTTTAATTTTTGCACGGTCTTCAAAATCCAATGTGTAGTTTATACTTTCATCACGTCTCAATTTGGACTAGGCACATTTCTGGAGCTCTGCAGCCACTTGTGGCTCTCAGCTACCTTATTTGACAGGGCCGCTACACAGGAGAGCAGCTCGCGGTTTCCCTGTGACAGTGACACTATATGATCCCACCCATACCCCTTGACAAATCATCCAGCGTATCTTTGTTACTCCATTTATCAAAAATGAGATTATCTTTCTGACTTCCACCTCCATAAAGTTGATTATGACTAAGAGCAGTAGTAACAATAAAGCTTTGCAAGGTCTTCAGACCTACCCATGGTTATAACAGTTCTTGCAATGCCTGGTGATCATTGATGACTTGTTGCCTAATGGCTTTAATGTTGTAATTGAAATTTGTTTTTTAAGGATGCAGTGTTTAAGCATGTTATGGATAAAGCCCATTAGATGTTCGAAAAATGTCAGACACTGTTGTTTACTCCCAATTCCTTTCCCCATCCTTCTTTGCTCTCACAGCACTGATTTTGCTTAAGAATCTACCTGTCATGGGAACCGACCTTATCACTTTCATGGGGGTAAATCCTGTGTGAGGTTGGGCTCCCCAAGAAACAGACCCTGAGGCAGAGATCTGTGTCTGCAGACATTTATTGGGAAGTGCTCTCGGGATGAACACCCCTCAGAGACTGAAGGAAGCAGGAGTGAGCCATACACTTGCTGCTGAGGCCTCAGTAAAATCCATGAGAGCTCTGAAGTTCTGGGATGGCCCTTCAACAATGTTCCCAATTCAGGCAATGAGGCTGGGCCATCCACCCCACAGCAAACAGGCATTGAATGTGGGCTGCACCTGGGATGGGACGTGAACTTGGGCAACATTACCGCTGCCGTAGAAGGAGTTCCTGAGAAGGTTCTCAGCTGGGAATTCTCAGCCAACAACACTTGCAGCTGCTGGAGAACTGAGCCCCTTATTTCTTGTCAGTCCGTTCACATTGCTATAACAGAATACTACAGACTGCGAGGCTATAAACAACAGACATTGACTTCTCACAGTTCTGGAGGCTGGAAGTCTAAGATCAAGATGTCAGCAGATCCCTTGTCTGGTGAGGGCCCACTTCCTGGTTCATGGACTGCATCTTCTCCCTGTGTCCTCACATGGCAGAAGGAGTGAGGGAGCTCTCTGGGGTCTCTTCTATACGGGAACTAATCCCATCAAGAGGGCTCTGCTGTCATGACCTAATCACCTCCCAAAGACCTCACCTCCTAATACCATCACCTGGGAAGTTAGGTTTCAAAATATGAATTTAGGGGGAGGATAAAAACATTCTGTTCCTAACATTTCTGAAGGGGGTATCTGAGTAAGGACTACAGCATCTCTAGGATGCTGAATAGTATAATCTAGTCCTTCCAAAACTATTTACTTCCAAATCCTTGTAGAAAAATAAGGGAATTATGTAGAACAGTGGGGTAAAAGATAGGGCTGCTGTGGTGGGAGGTCTTAGCTCTCTGGCCCTGAAGATGAAGTGTCAATATCTTGGCACACCTGCAACCTATTTCTGGCATGCGATGGTACCTTCACACAATCGTAGGAATTTCTCACCAAATGGGATCCCATTCTCCTTGTATGGAAATGGGCATCATGTCCAGTTCTGACCTACAGTAGGATGGACAAAGAGTCCCCTGGAGAAATACCTGACAACACTGAAAACTGCTAGTGGCCATGAAAATCTGCACATCTCTTTTGAATAGCAATTTGCTGAAAGAGAGAGACAGATGAGGGGACAGAGAGAGAGAGGGCCGAAGGGAAACCAATTAGGGCACATAGTATTATAGTATATTTTGAAGCCCTTGAAATATCTAAGTATAATTTGTTTTCAAAACTGCAAGGTCTGCAAGGGACTCAAAAATGATACCAGCCAGTGTATTGGTACAGCAGTGATTTTTATCTTAATATTGTTTGCTTTTATTAAAGTTCAACAATGTTCTTTTAGCAACATACCTGTTGAGAAATATTTTAATCCCCTTTTTAAGATGGAAGAATGAATAAGCGGGCAATACTTTCATCCTTTCTACGGATTAGAAGACTGGATTAGAGAGCAGGAGTGAGATGGCCCTAACTGCCCTGCAAATTGGCAGCAGAGCGTGAACTGTGGACCTTAGACAGGTAGCTTTAAGGGTTGGGTGACAACCTCTGGGCTCTGAGCGTCTACAGTCATTGACAGAAAACTGCCACAGAGGATCCTCCCAGGTCTTGGGAATCACACACGTGTTGTGTTTGTTTCCCCAGCTACATGGCCACATCCTTCATGTTACATCATGCCTCAGGAAGGGACAATATGAGAAATAAGGTAAAATGCTGAAAACCTTCTTTTTGTTTGTTTTGTCTTGTTTCAAGGTAAATACACGCTCTGCTTCGCTGCAATGGTGATGGCCTACTGTTTAATTCCTACCTGGTTCAGCAGAGATGGATTTCCCTCCTCAGGTTTATTACGTTAACAGTTATTCACTTGAGTAACTGTGTTTCTGAAGCAATTTTGATCATATCATTGAACACAGTTAAAGTAAGACAGGCTGACTGGAGCCTTTTCTCGTTTCTTACTACGGGTAATTGCTATTTCTACAAATGTCAAAAAAGTGCCATGTTTTCACAGAGCTGTGAACAACGTTGTCAATTCAAGGGCAGCAAAATGTGGAAACTACTTCAACGCTTTATGGGTATTAATTTAGAAATAAATAGTAGGAATCCATAGTTAATACGCAGTATTGTCTCTTATAAATCTGGTGCTTATAAGTTTCAGATATCTACTGATACAAAGGGTCTAGAAAATGGCCAGGATAGCATCTTACCACTTCTTACAAGAAAGAATGATGATTTTCTTTACTTCTTCATTAGCTATTACATACCAGGCCTGCCAAATCATCTGCAGCCAAGAGAATCCTAAATTGACCACAACTAGAAGGACCTGCCACTAAGATATACAACTGTGTACGGCAGGGGTTGGGGAGATAAAGCAGGAAAAAAAAAAAAAAAAAAAGAAAGAGAATCCTAAATTGAAGCCATATTTCTAGTTGGCTTCTATGTTTAAATTTTTTTGTTTGGAATGTGCTAATGTATTAAAGAGGAAGGTTTTGAGTGGCAGTTATGTCCACAAGGAAATTACAATACAGGCCAGAAACTGAGAATCAGTGGCTGTTGGTGAAGGCATGAATGTCCTGTGTTTCTTTCCTTGTCTTACTGCTCAAACCATCCACTATTCAGTCAGCAAAGATGCAATGTGGACACCGAGCCAAACACTGCTGTGTGCTAATAAAAGATGAAATTTACCTTCCCTCTTCTATTCAGGGAGAGATAAGAAAAAATCTCTTTGGGTCTAGAGGGGGCAGTGAAGGTTTTGCATGCATGTGTGGAGGGGTTGGATTTCCCTTCGAAGTTTCCACTCCCAGATAGCAGGTGCCTGTCTTAGGCTGGTCATGGACCACACTGCTCCCATTGACCCTGCTTCCTCCTGCTTCTTCCTGGCAGGCACTGTGGACCATTGCTCACACAGGAGGCAGGTGAGCATGGCGCCCAGGTGAGGACCAGGCCTGCTGAAGGCCTCCTTCCACAGGAAGGTGTACAATGTGGTTCAAAAAGGAATACTCACAGTTATAGTAAGCAGAACTTTTGGTTTTAGGGTGGCCCTCGCATGGACCTAATTGTTTAAAGGGCAGCAAGACCAGGATTCACACTCCGTGACCTGGCAGGCTCCTCCCATCAGGGTCAGAATTTGTGAGCTCCCTGATGAGCTAGAAAAGCAGTGGAGAGCTGCATCCATTTACCTCCAAATGTTCTTAATGGGTGTATGTTCTTTGTGTCTCTTCTGGGTTTTTTTTGATAAGTGAAGCGCAAAGAACATGATACAGAATGTGCATGATCATTTTCACTGATCTGAAACCCTTGCCAGAGTCTGTAGCCTGGTCTGGGTCAGACGGTGGACCTCTTTATGGTGAACATGAAGAAGCGAGGGGAGTCAACTCTGTGAGGAGAATCCACAAACCCTACTGCGTCAATGGCTGAGGCAGAGAATGGTAAAGAGTAAACAAGAGTCCATAGTGTTTCTTCTATCGCTGGAAATCTTCACTGTCCTGCCCTGTTGTTTCAAGCATAATGTAGAGTGTAAATTGCATGATTTTCCTGTAAAATCCGATTGTATAGATTTCTCTGTGAAATCTTGATCACGTCCATGGCCCATTTTTCTACTGGTTTGTTTTCTCTTTCTTATTTAATTTTTCAATAATAACATTAGCTGTTTGCCTAAAAATTGTTGCTTTTCTTTTTTTTGGAAATTTGTTTCTCTTATGACCTTATGATATTTTTAAGTTAAAATATTTGTGTAAAGTTGTATATTTATGTCCAGCGTAGAAAGAGCTTATCCACTCCATGCTTATAGATAAATGTTTCCACATTTTCGTCTAAATCTTTTGTGGGTTTTTTTTTTAAAGTTTAACATTTGATTCTCCTGCAATTTATTTTCATATATGAATTAGAAATCCAATTACATGTTTTTTAAAGAATTGGTGAGACAGTTTCCTGAACACATTTATTGAATATAAGATTCAATATAGGATGAAAATGCACTTAAATCCAATTACTTATACTAAGCAAAATAAAAATATAATGCAAAATAAAGCCATGGTAAGGGGGGGGACAAATTATATAATTGTGGGGATTTTGAGCTTTTGCACTCAGGTAGTATTATTTTTATTATTGTATTTTATTAATTATAAGCGGAATGTTCATTTTAAGCGAGGAGCTGCTAAATGGGAAGAGGGTGGAGACGTCCATAGAAAGGAGGCAAGAGCTCAGCCTTAAAGCTCTGACAGTAATTTAGGATTAAAACCTGTAAGCGAAAAATCCATTAGATCTATTACAGTAAAAATATACAGGATCCTGACGGCTTTGTGGTAAAGGATGAAAAGGATTTATTTTAAAAGATTGAAAATGTAAAATTCAAATGGTTTTACAAAGTTAAAATGAGAAACAGATAAGATGTAGTTGATATTTCTATATTAGAGAAAAGTTTATTATTCATAGTATAAAAGGAATATCTATTGTAAAAAGTTTCCTTCTGCTTCTGTAACAACTTACCACAAATTCAGTGGCTTACAAGAACACAGATTATCGTCTTACAGTTCTGGAGGTGAGAAAATCAAGAGGTCTCACCGGGCCAAAATCAAAGCTTCGCAGGACTGAGTTCCTTTCTGCAGGCTCCAGGGGAGAATATCTTTTGTTGCCTTTCAAACTTTGAGAGCCCAGCTAAGTGCCTTGCCTCAGGGTGTTTTTTCCCTCTTCAAGGCTGGCAATGACTCCCGGGGTCTTTCTCAGGATGCCATTTCTCGAGATCTGACTCTTCTGCATCTTCCGATGTAAGTACTCTTGTGATTACATTGGACCCCACTGGATAATCCAGGGCAATCTCTTTATCTTAAAATCAGATGATTAGCAACATTAATTCCATCTACGTCCTTAATTCCTACTTCCGTGTAAAGTAACGTATTGACAGGTGCCAGGGATAAGAACACGGACATCATAGTCTCCCTACCAAACCTACAAGTCATCAAGAAAAATAAAACGACTCAACGGAATAAATGAGCAAAAGATAGGAAAGAGCAGGTAATAGAAGAAACTCAAATACACAGAAACATATATTTCATGTGTCCCTTCATAGTGACCAGAAAAAATTCAAACAGCAACGTCACATGAAGTTACAATGCTTGTATGTGCAAAAAATAACCATTGTGTCAAGTGTGAGCAAGGCTGCTGGGAAAAAGGAATTCATTAAATCTGCTATTATCTATTGGATTCAATATCACAACTATTTGTTACCTACCCTGCAATGTTATAAACCTTGTGTATGCATTTCCACTTCTAGGTACTTCCTCTTGAAAAAACTTTTGCAAATATAGACAAAAAGATACATAGGTCAGCTATCTCAGATTATCTGATGCAATCTGTATTTATGCCTAGTATCTCAGTATAAGTTTGTCTTCCTCTTACTCCACAGAGTCCTATCTTGAATGCCAAAGTATTTGATCCTCCTCATTTTAGATCCCGTAAGAGTTTCAATCCCCAATTAGGGACTTGAGTCTGTCAGAGAACCACGTACAATCCATAGCCCTCTCCAATCCCATGGAGCTATTTGAAATTATCCTTCACTTAAACGTTTTAAGGTAAGCTTATCAATCACTTTTAATGTCAAGGTATCTCTCACTGGACATCCTCTAAGTGAGTTAAAAAAAAAATCAATCCCTTTCACTGACTTTCTTTTTCCTTTAGGATGAAGGGACAAAGCATGGAGAAAGCACATTATTTAATTCCTCCATTTTATCTCCCCAATAATTTCACACTTGAAAATGCTTTGGAATATTATTTCTTATTTAAATATTTCTTGCTATTCCATGAGAATTTACATAAAATGCTTAAATTCAGCAAGTAAACTTCTGTAAATCACACCCACTGACACGCGGTAATAAATAACTCTTGATGAATTGTCAGCATTGCGGTTGTCAAGTCTGATACAGCAACACTGGTGAGAAAGATGAATTTGGCAGAGGAGCTGCTGTATAATCAAGCATTTCAAGTGAGTAAAGAGTGAAAGCACCACACGCAGAGCATGAGGGGAGCAGCGTGAAGTCTAGAGCAAGCGTGAGAGTGGGATTAACAGATACGGGATTTATACCTGGCTTGTTGGATTTTACTTTGAACTTTGAAGATTAAACTTTATACAGCCCTGGAAAAATACATGAATACACAGTCTGTCTTCTAATCCAATAACTGTGAGAAGGATGTTCATGAAATAAAGATTAAGAGAGAAATATTTGAAATTGCTGTGAAATATTTTCATCGTAGGTGAGTTTTTGGTTTCCTAAGCATCTTTGGACATTCACTTAGAAAGAGGAAGCCTCTTCGATGTAAAAAACTGTAGCTAAATAAGAAGATATTAAAGCAACTTACTAGGCCTAACCAAAGTGTCCTGTGGTATGGTGAAATAAAATCAGGCTAAATAATGTCACACCTGCTTTGCTGTGGGGTGGAGATAATTTATGCAATGAACCACCAGCCATGGCGACTCAGCCTGATGCACGCTCACTAAGAGTTTCTGATCACTGTACTATCTCAAGACTCCAAAGCTTGTTTACTTATTGCAAATGCCTTGCTGTGCTTAAGGGGAAAACTGTTTTAATAGGAAAACCAAAAATAAAAAAAGAGAGGAAAAGGATGCATTGCTATTTTATGCTTTCTCTTTTCTGTATCAACTCTGTAGGGAATATTTTGGTTCTGTGTTTCAGACAATTCACCAACGAATTTTCGACAAAGTCCAGAAAGAAAGAAAGAAAGAAAGAAAGAAAGAAAGGTGCCCAGTGTTAGGGAAACTTGAAAGAAGCCTCAAGTTCATGGGCTGTAGTAAACTCTTAAATCTGCTTTTGAAGAATGTGTTGGTGGATATATGAATTGAATATGTATTAAGTTCTATAATTTCAATTTAAAGGTCACTTCCAAATCAAATGATTTCTCCTCCCACCTATCTCTCTCTCTCTCTCTCTCACACACACACACACACACACACACTTACAGAGTCTTCCTCTATAAGGTGGCACATGTAGAGGGGTAAAAAGACTTAGCTTCCAGAATTTGTATCATACGCCAAGGTTTTTAAAGAAAAGGAGTGTGGGCCATATAGTTTCGTGTCACTGATGATCTTAGGAAGAAATAGTAAAGATTGACGAGGATTAAAAGAATGCTATGTGAAAAACTTGGCCTGGGAGATTATGAGGTTAATTATACCATAGAATAAAACCTGGCGCACTGGGTTGGATGCCATGCCTTACTTCCAAAAACTTAAAATTCACTATGTTACTCTACCTGTTTTGAGAAGTATGGCATGGCATTCCACTTGAATAAAATCTACTTCACCCTAAAATATATCATTAGCAAATTATTATCATGTAACTGTATATTTAGAATAAACACTTCTTGGTCAAAGTAGAAACAACTCAACTAAAACAAGAATCTGCTATTCAAGCAATAAAATTTGCATTTATCATATGTAAGCCAGTGCACTAAAACACAGCAGTTTCAAAGGTGTAGTCCTACCTACCTGCAGATGGCTTTGTGGTAAAATTACACTCATCTCAGCTATTTGTTCATGATGGAAAATACACACAGAGTCATTTGGGAACTAATAATAGCTATTTCTTTTTATTATGACACTTGATTCTACTATTTAATTGTTAGATATAACACCATTCACTGTAGGAACAATGGCAACTTTCTTTTCCGCTTTTGCAATTGCCTCATGAATCAAAAAGCTCTGGTAGGTTGCAAAAGTAATAACAATAAAAATGCACCATAAATTTCACTAAGCAATTATCATATTTCATGCCTTATTATTAAATAGAAAATGGAATTTTTTTACTTAGGTAGAACCATGATTTTTTGTTGAATAAAAGGTCTCATTCAAATGTATTGCAACATGATCTATGGGACACACAATTCCATAAGGGGACTTGCATCATTTCTGATAATGAAGGATAAGCTCAAATGTATGTACTGGGCCATCAGCTTGCCTCTTTTTCCCCACCTTGCACATCCCAGCATGCTTGAGCAAACAATACCATCACAAATGGTGCCAGTCTCTTGCTTCCCCATTGCCTCCTAGTCTGAACCGTTGTCTGAGAGAAGTGGTCTCAGGATTCTGATTCCAATGTGTGGTGCTCCAGAGACAATTCATTGTCTAGATTGCAAAGGATACAATATGGCATTGCTGACTTTCTTTTTAGCAGCCCTTTGGTGATCTTTATGTGTCACAGCCTCTGGGGGAGAAATTACCCATTCATGAAGAAAAATAAAACTTTTTGGCATTTAATTTTAAAATATGTCTTTCTTATGGAAAATAATCGCGGGGACACTGTGACACAATGGATAATGTTCTAAACAATGTCTTCTAGCAATTGCAATAACAGGTTTCTAAAGTAGAGTATTGGCTCTTGTATTTTGAATAAATTCCCCTCGTAAATATAATACTTGCCAAAGTTTGAAAACTTCTGCAATAGATGTTTAATAAATGCTTCCTGGTTGGCTGAATTTAAAAAAAAATTTGCGTTACTAATTACATATGACAATATTTGAAACTATGTGAGATAAAACTATATAAATGGTCCCTTTTCTGTTTAGCATTCAAATCCATAACCAAAATTTGAACACAGAATAATCAATTTATGTGATGTTCCGATTTGCAGTAGATACATTTGAAGAATTCCAGACAAAAGTTTATGCCAATGAAGATTCATACTGTATGAATCATAGTGTATGCAATACACTACTTCCTGACGACAAGAGGATTCACATAGACTTCACAATATCTCGGGTGGGTAGTGGGAATTACTGCCTACTATACATGTAAGTGTACGTGTGTGTGGGGGTGTGTGTGTGTATGAAAGAGGGCAAGAGAGAGAGGGAGGGAGAAAGACTCCTACATTTTATAACCACGTGGAGTCATCCTTCTTAGCCTATGAAAATCCATTCTTCTACCAGCTCGGCAGAATTGAGATTCAAATTTGCATGAGGATAATTTTTACTCTATTTCATTAGGCAATCTTAAAGATTAGAAAGTAAAATTTAATGTTATAAAATGCCAATTAAATTACTTCAAAGAGTTGATAATTCTTGTAAAATTCGTTGAGAGAAATTGTGCTAACAGCTTTATATATATGTGTATATATATGTGTGATTATATATAATGTTTACTGCAACTCTATAATTAAGCACAATTATCTTTATTTTATACACAAGGAAACTAAGAGGTATGAGTTCTAAATCTTGCAAAAAAGCATCATCTGATTTATGAAGGTACACAATTTTTTTGAAAATATGAATATTTTTAGAATGTGCAACTAAAAATATATGAAATATATATAAATATATGCACGAAGTATTCAAATAGTATCTCAGAAGAACAATATCGTCCAAAAGTACATATTTATTATTCCCAATCTTTTCTTCTATGTTATTAGTGATGCATTATGAAACTCAGTTAACATCAGAGCAAAATAGCACAAACTGTGAACATGCCAGGGGCACAGATCTTTATCCTTAGCAGCCACTCAATGTCAGGACGTTAGTTTTGTGGGCACTAAAAGAGTTTGGTAGAACTAGGTCAAACAGTTACCTTATGAACTAATTCATATCCAGCTTGCACTGAGGGCCATTTGTGCGAATGCTACTTTTCCCTCTGCGTCTGGTTCTGTGACTTTCCAGCAGAAACTCTGTGGGTCTAATTAATGATGCAGCCACTAATAACCACTCCCTCGGGCTAGCAAAGCACTGTCCATCTTTACATATTGCACTGCGCTTTAGGGAACACCACTTATCTTCCCCAGTTGGATGAAAGCTAGAGATGCTGGTCTTCTTAAACATCTTCCCTAATAAGTATTTAAGGCAAGATAAATGTGATGGAAGTTTCATCACAATTTTGTATTAAAATAATTGTTACTCTTGAGAGAGAATCTGAAAGCCTCCGGAATTCTTAATATAGTAACCCACTTCTCAAAATAAATGTGCATGTGTGAGTTCCTCAATTATTAAAATAATGTCTATTATAAAATGCTACAAAGTATGAGGAAGAGGAAAACATCCTGTAATTTCACCATCCAGAGATAGCATTAATAAAATGAAGAGCTGTATACAAACTTTAAAACTAGGCTCCTAGACTACATTCCATTGCTATTACTTGAACCTTTGTCCTTATTGATACATGGCATATAGTCTTCTAAATTCTCACTTTTCTGACTTTATTATAATTTATATGAACAATTTTCTACCGTTGGATATTTAGGTTATTGTTTAATTTTTACTCATATTATAAAATGTGGTGGTGAAGAAACTTTTTTTTGAGGGATCAGCCCCATGGCTGAGTGGTTTAGTTCACGCGCTCTGCTTCAGCCGCCCATGGTTTTGTGGGTTTGGATCCTGGGCACAGACCTAGCACCACTCATCAAGCCATGCTGAGGCGGTGTCCCATATAACACAACTAGAAAGACCTACAACTAGAGTATACAACTATGTACTGGGGGCTCAGGAGAGAAGAAGGAGAAGCGGAAGGAGAAAAGATTGGCAACAGATGTTGGCTCAGAGCCAATCTTCAAAAAAAAAACAATTTTTTTTTATATAAATCACTTTACTTAATTTTTATCGTTGCCTTAGAGTGTATTCCTAATGGTATTTATTGGTCAAAAGGTTTTGATATTTATTGCTTCGATGTATATTGACAACCGGGATCCATAAAGTTTGCAGTAATTTGCAGCTTTGCCCTCAGGATACAAATGGCCAGTTCCCGTCATTCTTACTAACATGGGGTATTGCTCTTTTTAATCAGATCTGTTTGGCAGCGAAAATCATGTTTTACTGCTGTTTTAATCCGCATCTGTTATTGCTAAAATAGTAGAATATTTTCATGTGTTTACCTGTCATTTGCTTTTTCTTAGATGTTCCATTTGTTCTTACTTTGCCCAAGTTTTTGTTGGGGTGTTGACATTTTTCTCATTGACTTTATGGGAGTTAAATAAAAGAAGAACATTGACATGTTGCATTGTGTGCACTTTAGATTTGTTTCATGTTAACCTTTGCACACATTGTGAGCATTAACTCAGGGACAAATTATAAATACTAAAGGTCAGGAAATGGATAGTTCATAGAGTCCATTTGCAAGTAACTGGGATAAAAATTTAAAGATTCCTTTATTTGAAAAATTAATACTTGTCTTTGAAACACACTTGAAAAATGAATATAAATCCCTTTTTAACCATCTCATCAAGGATATTTTAAAGGACAAAATTACTTCATAATAATAGTGATAATGTTAATAACAGTTAACATTCACTGCGTACGTATGAGGCAGTGTGCCAATCACTTCACATCCTCTGAACATCCACGAAGCAGATATTCTATTCACATTTTATACAGAACGAAATTGACCCTTATAATGGGACATGTACAAGACTACAAAGACAGCGTATGTTCCACCACCACTTTACTTGGACTCAGACAGAAAAAAAAAAATCTATAAAATTACCTTTTGTTGTCAAGGAAGAAAAAGATTTCCTAAAATAAATTGCTAGAATTAATGTATCAAGTTGAGCCACATAAAATTACTCTTTTTGTAGGTCAATAGTGATCAAATATAAGCAAGTTCATATGTTTCAAAGTAATTAATTTAAAACTGGAAGAAACTATTGAAAAAAGTACATGCAAACAAACTGTAAAAGAACATTAATTATGGGAATATCATTATTTAGGCCCAATCAACATCTTTTACAGAGGGTGAAACTGAGCCCGAGAGAGCTAACACAGATTTCTCAAGCACTCACAAGCATTATACTCCTAGAAAAGTCACATCTTTACTAATGTGTTGAATAGTCCATGACTTTAAATGTTTTTATTGTTTTCATCATGTTGGTAATATTTGTGCCTCCTCACCATCAAAATTTCTCTTTCTCCTCCCTTTGTCTCCCCACCTTCTCTCGCAACCTAGCCCTATTCTCTCTCTCTCTCTCCTTTTCTCCCTCTTATTCTCTATCTTCCTCTCATTCTCTTTGCCTCTTCATGTCTATAAATGCTTATTGAGGAATTACTAAGTCCTGCAGTCCATGCTAAATTTCCGTATGTAGCGGTGAATGGGGCACAGAATTCCTTTCAAGGAGTTTCTTTATGAGGCACTGGAGAAGAAAATAGGAAATTTGTTTCCTTCTGCCAGGGAACGTAAAATAATCTTGGATGATGGTGGGAGGCCTTTGAAACTGAGATGTTCAAAGGGATGGAGCCCAAAAAGAGCATAGCATTCTCATTGAATTTAACAGACAAAAATCCAAATTCAAGGTCACTTAAGTGGTCAACATTAGTAGGGCTGGCGGCTGGAGGTGAGTAATTAATTGCATTTAATAGCAAAATGTTCATAAAGAAAATTAAATTCTTAAATAAAAATCTTCCCACAGAGAAAACTATGTTCAGGTGGTTTCACTGGTGAATTTTGTCAAACATTTAAGAAAGAAATAATACCAATCCTAATCAAGTTGTTTAAGATAACAGAATAATAGAGAACAGTGTCCATTCATCTTGTGGAGTCAGTACAAATCTGATAATAAACCCTGACAAAGACGTTAAAAAAAAGAAATTACAAACTAATACCCCTCATGAAGATAAATAACAAAAACCTTAACAAAACACTGGCAAATCAAATCCAGCAACAGGTAAAAATGAGACACATCACAACCACACAGCTTTTATCTCAGGAATGTAAAGGTGTTTGACACTCACAAATCAATGTAATTCACCATCTTGACAGAACAAAAGAAAAGATCCATATGGTAATCTTAAGAGATGCGGAAAAATCACTTGTCAAAATTCAATAAATATTCATGATAAACACTCCCAGCAAAGTAGGGATAGAAAGGAACATTCTCAATTGATAAAGGGTACCTACTAAAATGTTCAGCTAACATCTTACTTAAAATCAGAAATAAGGCAAGGATGTGGGCTCTCACCAATTCTATTCAGCATTGCGCTGGAGAACCAAGGCAATGAGACAAAGCAAGGTAAACAGAAAACGTCATGAAATCAAAAATGAAAAGGTGAAATTGTCTTTATTTTCAGTGATCATTATCATTTACATATAAAATCCTTAAAGATGTACAAAACACCTATCAAGTAGAAAGTGAAAATGTTATGGTGGTGGGGCAACTAGTCAAGAAACAAAGCAATTGGATTCCTATACCATAGTAAAGACTTGGAAAAATAAACAATATAAATGGACTTTAAAAAGTTCCATTTAGATTAGCATAAAAATCATAAAGTACCTAGGGCAAATTTAACAAAAGGTGTGCAAGACTTCTACAACAAAAACTATCATGCCTTGAAGAGATAAATTAAAGAACTATATAAAATGGCAGTTACGCCATGTTCATGGATCAGAAGATTCAGTGTTGTCAAGATGTCAAGTATGTTGATTCTAGCACATACCTGGGTATAGAGAAAAGACCACTGAATGACCCATGGACTCACTGGAACCAGTAGGAGATGGTCATGGCCCTGGTGCCCCCAGTCTAAGAGGGGTCCATGATAGTGCTTCAGGTCCTCAGGTATGAAAGCAACTTGGACTCTCTGCAATGGTTCCCCACATGTCTGGCTATTCTCCAGTGTATGGTCACCCATGTAAACATCTATGTGTTCCTTTGAAGAAGCACTGGAGTAATCATTACTATATATACTTTCTCCAATGTAGCAGGGTCCTTTCTTGTGGAGACCCAGCCTCTCCCTCAGACAATGAGTTCCATTTCTGAAAATTGGCATATTCTCTTCTGGTATCAAAATATACTCTCAGACAAGGCAAATGAACTCAGTCTAGAGAGCGCACAATTCTCTAGTGTAAATTTAAAAATGGTGGTACGTGCATTAGAAACATCTGAAATATTTGTTAAAACTGCAGATTTCTGGGCCACATATCTGATCTACTGATCAGAATATGCTATAGCAATCCCCAGAAGTGTACATTTTTAACCTCCCACCCTACTCTGTCATTCCGATGCACACTATAATTTGAGAAAAAGCTACTTCACTAGGAAGGCAGATTCAAGATGTGGCAGACAATGTCAACCCAAGGAATTATTCAGGTAAGTATAGTTACCAGAAAGTTTATCCAATAACATACAATTCAAATAGATTTCAAGTGGTGGTCAGTCAAAACTGATTTGTGTTTATAGGAGAGCAATTTGTTCTAAGGCTCGGGGTGGTACCGGGATGGATGGGGAAATAAAGTTAGCCTGTCGAGGAAGGAAATATTTAGAACTCTGTTAGGTGTTTTGGTGTCCTGGAGTTGAGAACAGAGCCCTAGTCTGAAGGGCATCTCTGATACATGAGGCTGCATAACAAGACAAAGTAGCAAGTGGCTATTGAGTGTAAAACAGTGGGCTAAGGACAATTCTGACATCAGGTAGGGATTAGGAGGTTCTGGGCCTTGCAGCCTACGCTGAGGTTCAGAATTCCCATTGGATCATTAGGCCCTTGGTCTTCCTGATAATACGGCTTAATTCAAAGCTCCAGCAATTGTGAAATGAGGCTGCTTACATGTCAGATTTGACTCCGAAGCCGTCCCATGGGTGGCCTATTGGTAGACCTCGCTATGGGCCGCTAGGAACACCGAAATCAAAACTAGATGGCATTAGACCCTCTTGAGTCTTATTGAACTATCCTCCATGTCTCCTACTTTTATTTAAAAACAGGAAGTTAAAGAGAATATCCAGAAAATAGTTCATTAGCTATCTTGATTTCCAGTCTATCTTATCAATATATCCTCCCCCTTATTACTGGTTGAGCTTCTGTTGTCCTTCCCAATATACTGTTAATTCTAAACTCTTCCTATTGCTTGTCAGTATAAATGAAGATTCCAGGCACCTTTACCAGGCAGGCTTTGTTAATGATACTACTGAAAAGATGTCTTTCAAATGCTGCCATACATTGCTTATGACGGATTTCAAAAGCAATTTCCCCCTAGTTGTAACAAAAGGACATCATTTCCACCACTGCTTTATGCTACAAGTGCCTTAACGCAATTGAGAAATACTGTTCAGTTCTTTACTTTTAAAAAGTGATATGTAAAGTATTACATTTTCACAGCATGTTTCAACCTACACTAGATTACTTACTGTAGTATCTTATTCTGACCAAGCTATTTGATTTAGAAATGTCGTACATTACTAAATGTACAAAGTGTAATGTTACTGACCACCTTTCATCTGTTTATGAGACATTCATGAATATTGCTTAATGAACTAGGACTGGTCCTTGTTCCAAAACTTTAGTGTATGTTCCAATCTTCATTTAAATGCATAGCAAATCCTGCCATTTCTAATTCTATCTTCATCCTTTGGCATCTTTAATTATGATCATTAGACAAATGCTATTTCCTGGAAAGATTGTTTTTATCACTTCTTTACATGAGTTGCATTTGCTTAGGAGGGCTGAGATGTACTTCAGCCACTATACATCTTTATTTCTTTACTGCGTTAATGCCACATCTGTAAAGATTTGAAAATATAGCCTATCTCCTGGAGATGAGTTTATAATTTCTTCCAAGTCTATCTAAAGCTTTTATAGACATATTATACAAAAGAAAAATGATGTAAGGTTCTAATTCAATTAACTATCCCTTTTCCTGGAATGGAATTAGTACGCTGCCCTAATTTCAGCACTGCAGAAGGTTCCATTGGAAAGTGTTGGCGAGCAATTTATTTAATGGTCCGAGCTCCAGCCCTGGCTCTGTCAGAAATGAATTTAGGACTTTATGTAAATCATTTCCTTTATCTAGACTTCTACGCCACTGTCCAAAAACTATACATGTAATGTTCTAGAAAAAGGACCCCATCTGAGGTTCCTGCCATCTCTAAGATGCTTACCTTCTGTGTATCATTTGAACTTATGGTCTTACCCTAAGTCTGTGTTGGAGAGAAATCTCTTGTGGGAATATAAATTCTAATGACAGCTTGATTCCTCCCCGTGTCTGGCTAGATCAGTTCTTTTTTGCTGAATGCACGAAACAACAAATTGCTTTAGTTTGCCTAGAAACGGGGATAAACACAGAGACTCACATTCTTCGTAGGAGACATTCTTTGTCACCTGTGCATGGGATGGCTTAAGAGCCCTCGGCATTGATGGAAGGAATAGGCAGCATCTGTAACTACTTGTGTGGTTAAAGCCAGAGACTCCCATGTCTGGATCCTGTTTTTCTCCTGTGCGCTGTGGAGGAGCTCTGAAGTATACTGTGTACTGACTCGATGAACTTGACCAGAAAGGAGGCTTTGCCCGGGTCTCTATTCAGACGAAAAGCAGAGTTAGCATTTATCCCAACAATGCACTTCTCCATTTATTACAGGCTTTAGTTATGAATTTCAGATTCTCCAAGGACTGCATGAAACTTTCAGGTGGAAGACAAAATGTGGGGAAGTTGATGTGTTTGGGTTGACAGCAAACCCTAGTAAGGTTTTCCTGGCTTTATATTTCAACTTCTGGGCATCTGCATCACATATGCAAGGATAACACACAAGTTAAATGTCAACTAAAGTTCTCCGGAAAGGAGCTGTTAATTAAAGACTACAAAAATAAAAGGACTCAGACTGTCCCATTTCTGTTTTTCTCATTTCTTTTCTTTTTTCTGTTTTGGAAGCCTGTTCTTTAAAACTCACTGAGCAGTTGAGTTAAGCCAGAACAGAGCTCCATTTGAAGAGAAGCTGGCCTAAATCGTCCTTTTGGAACCCTCCCAAGTGCGGAGGAAAGAATGCTTGGCATCCCAGGTCCATTAAGGAGTGAAATGTGACCAGCGCCAGACATTTTCTGCTTTACTGACGCAGGGGACCCTATGAAGCGGCAGTTGAATATAAAACAGGCGTTTAGCCTGAAAGAGAGTCTCAATATTTCTCTAGCTCTTTCATGCAAATATTGTTTTAAAAACACCATCAGTGGATAGATATAATTCTTCAACTATTTTACCTTGATGAGTATACTTTCATGGCAAAATTATAAGTTCTGTAGCATAATTCATACTCTGTCATATAGGATTTTTTCTATTATTTGAAAGCAGATTAGTAACCTTGAGACCTATGAAAACATGGAAACATATTGTACCTTTATTTTCCATATTGGGCAATTAATCACTTTTAAACACACTATATTTTTTTCCAATTTGGGTAAATATTATTATTATTATTATTCTTGCAGGGAAAGATTCACTTTGAGCAAACATCTCTTGCCAATCTTCCTTTTTTTTTTTTTACCCCCCAAAGCCCCAGTATATGGTTGTATCTCTTGGTTGTGAGTCCTTCTAGTTCTTCTATGTGAGCCACCACCACAGCATGGCTACTGACAGACGAGTGGTGTGGTTCCATGACCAGGAAGTGAACCTGGACCACGGAAGCAGTGAGAGTACCAAATTAACCGCTAGACCATCAGGGCTGGCTTGGTAAATATTATTTTTAATTCTGTGTATCTGTGTGTATATATACATGTTTGTATTTATATTTTACATAAAATTTACATCTAAGTATAAATATTTATATGCATACACCCATGTGTATGTGGGTACAACAATAAGAATCACTTATTGTATGTATACATGCTCATAGAGGGATCTTATGCATTCATACATTTAACAACTGTTTATTGAGCACCTACTTTGCCAAGCACTCTTCTAGATTTGTGGGATATTTCAGTAAAAGTTAGACCAAAATTCTACCCTGAAGTATTTTATATTCTGTCAGTTGCAGCACTTTTGACTTATTGCTACTATTTAGGGCAAAATGAATACATTTACGGCTTTGTGCAGCATCAAAAATATTATAGGGGGAGAATGAATAATTGACATTATTATTTTTTATGAGTTCTATTGCTTCATTTGTATCAATTATTAAGTGCAAGAGATTTTTATCTTGGTCAATTCCATTTTGTTAGATTTTTATAAGTACATCTTTATCAGGAAGCACCCTATGGCATTTATTATTCATATTTTAGATTTTAATAAATATTACCCAGCATAAAAAAGACACACAAAATTCAAATAACTGTATAGTTATTTATCTTCTAAATTACTTTATTGACAGATAAAGTAGCATAGAGAATTTTATATTCTGTATTCCTGGTCCAAGATTCAAAGCCAAATTTCTTCTTGAGCGTAAACTTCTCTGTTCATATCAGTCATGCTGTATTGTTTATTTAACTATGAAAGATATATAAGAAAACTTGTAAGAATGTATAAAGTTCAATAAGATAACATTACAATTGGTGATAAAAGTGGAGACACATAATGAGCTGTCAGTAAGTGAGTAAAATGCACTCCTGACCGTGGGTGTACTGAGTTGGCGTCAGTGCTTCCCAACCATAGTTGCAGGTTAGAGTGATTTAGGTAGCTTAAAAATACAGACTCCCACACCTCTTCACCCTTGAAGTCTGATTTGATTGGTCCCCTGAGGTGAGGATCTCTCAGTGTTGGATTTTTAAGAATTTTAGAAGCAGTTCTAGTCTGTAGCCGAGGCGAGAAAGCCACCGCTGTAAGTGGACCATAGATTTGTCTTTCAGGCCACTTAAGTAATAATGTCTATAAGAGTAGAAACGCGTCCATCATTCAGGATAAACATGACACTGTGGCCCTAGGACTAAGTAGATTTTTCCTGGGAGGACTTATAGTGACACAATGACCACATCCTCAATGGCACCTCTGTAAAAGGCACAGTGATGAGAACCATCAGACTCCTTCTTATAATGATTCTGACTGGTGGCACCACATTTGTATCAATGATATTACATTTTCTCAGCTACTGTGTTACTAAAAATAGAAAAAAAATACGAAAACTTAAAACAGGTGCAAGCCTGTGGAAATATCTTGCCCTAGAAGTTACAGCAATATAACTTCTAGCCTGCTTCTGGCAGACGCTGATTAGATACAGACTAATTCTCACTGTATTGACTCTGCTACATGAAACAAAAGGACTCCCATCATTAAATTAACAAGGAAAACAACCTACAAAAGTAATTAGGGAGGAAAGAAGGGTAAAAGTAATCCAAATAAATGGTAAGAGAAGGGTTTATTTTAGTAACACTTGGACATTTTGCAATAGCAAGGATAATGTTTCATAAGTCCCATTAATCTTTATAAAGAGCTGATACCAGTGGAAATTGAAAACAGTGATGCGCCAAAGCCTGATCTATGTTGTTTCAGCCATAGTCTTAGAATTGGATTTCATAAATCCAAACAGCAACCCTTAACGTTATTCCTGCATCTTTTGATGTGACAGAGAAAGGATTCCTGTCAAAACCAATTAAAAAGCTAGAACTATTTGGAAGCATGAAATGCTTAACATTAAGACCACAAAAACCAGATTGTAGAAGTTTAATATTGTGACCGTCAAAAGGACATATTATACAATACAGAAATCAATGGTGACTGGGGGATCAATTATCAGTGGCATTATGCTTGAAGGCAGGCCATTGATCATTTCTGTTGCCGCGGCTATGATTTCTATTGCTGCGGTTAATGAATGCTGTTGAACCTGCTACCCAACCCTAATCAGGAGCATTAGCCATCCCTCCGTCCCCAGTTTCCAATGTTTCAGGAGAATGGGGGTGAGAAACCTAGATTTGAAAGGTTACCAAACCTTGACGTCAGATTTTTTTGGTGAAATGTCTACTGTAAAAGATACTGCCAAATTCAACAAATATCTTCATATTTACAAAAGTAATGGTATCTCAAATTCTAAGCTAAAATTTGTTTTTATTTCATGTATAGAAAAAGTCTTGAGTAAAAACCTATCAGCCCACCCTAAAAATTTTGAAGAACCATGACTGGCCACTGAAAGTCTACATGCATAGAGTCTTAAGACTCTTGAGAGAAATGGTGAGTTAAACTTTGATGCTACTAATAAGGATTCATGATATCAGGTGCCAAATTTTCAGGAAAAAGAAACAAGTCTGCTTTATTCTCCAAGCTGAAGATCTAAGCTGTGAGGGATGCTTCCTAGACATTGAAAAGTGAAAAAATCCAAACTTTCTTCTGGGCTACCGTTTCGTTATTGTTTTTTTAAAAATTTTAATTAAAATAGAATGCTTTTATGTATGACAGTGTCTCTGGACACTCAAATATCCTTGAACCCAGTTCTGCATGAGAGTTTCAGAAGAACTGAAAGATCCAGACTAAAAACTGGCAGCCTGATCAGGAACTACATAAAAAAAATAAAACAAAAGCCGGTGTGGGCCAATGAGCACAGCAGCAGCAAACGTACCAGCAGTGAGTAAAAACAGATGCCCAAGGCAAGAGTGGCAGAAGTGACAGCAAACAGCCAATCAATGTAGGCTATTGATCCACTAATTAAAAGAAAGTACTGGAAAAAACAGCAGGAAAATTAAAAACCAGTAAAAACAATGTGTTCTCTTTTTTCAAGAAACAGAAACAGAACACGAGGTACTTGATGCTCCAGTGTATTGATGTGTAGGCCTTGGAATTAAGACAGCTCCCCAGTTATCAGTTGTCTTGGTCCTAGTCCTGCCTCCGTGTGTCTGGACTCTGGCTTATCTACTCGAGAGTCTCATAAGATCACAATGAAAGTGTTAGCCGGAGCTGTGGTCTCACGTGAGGCTGCAATGGGGGTAGATCTGCTTCCAAGCTCGGTGGTGGTTGTCACATTCAGTTCCCCAGGGGTGTCGGAGCGAGGGCCTCTGTTTCTTGTTGCCTATAGGACAGAAGCTGCTGTAATCTGCTTTCCATGTGGCCCCTCCATATGCCAGCTTGCAACCCACAGCTTGTTTCCTCAAAACGTCCACTGAGGGAGAGAGTCTCCTGGCAAGATGGAAGCCACAACCCTCTGAAACACAATCACACACAAGTAATCAGGTGCAGACCTCCCCTTTGCTGCATTATATTGTTTAGAGACAAATCACAGGACACACCCACAGTCAAGGGAGGGGATTAGACACAGGGATTTGCTAAGGTGAAAGGATTCACAAAGATGGGTAGTCTGGGGTCATGGAGCCACCTTACAGTCTGTCCAACACAGTCATAGAGGCAGAACTTTCTTTTTTTTTGTGAGGAAGATTGTCACTGAGCTAACATCTGTGCCAATCTTCCTGTATCTTGTATGCAGGACTCTGCCACTGCATGGCTTGGCAAGCAGGGTGTAGGTCCACACCCGGGATCCAAACCAGAGAACCCTGGGCCCATGAAGCAGGGAACACAAACCCAACCACTATGCCACCAGGCTGGCTGCAAGGCAAAACTTTTAATAAAATGTTTACAAATTTAAACAGCAGTATCTGGAAAGGACTATGACTGGTGGAATTTATCTCAAGAAAGCAAGATTGGTCTAATGTTAAAAACAACCAATATTAATTCTCTACATTGGCAGAATAAAGTAAAAAATCACACAAAAATCACAATAAATGAAGAAAATGTATCGATATAATTCAACTTTCACTAGTGATAAAAGCTCTCTGCGTAATAAGATTGGAAGTAGTCCTTCTGAACCTAGTAAAGGGCATCCAGGAAAAATGCATAGCTTTTATCACATTTAATGGTGAAAAACTTGATGCTTTCTATGTAAGAACAGAGGTAAGGCAAAGGTTGTTATTCTCAGCACTTCTGTTTATCATCACACTAGAACTCTTAGCCAGTGCAATAAAGCAAGTAAAGGAAATAAAAATAGGAAAAGAGAAAGTACAATTTTTATTCAATATGATTATGTATATATAAAATCCTAAGAAACATATTAAAAAGCTGCTAGAAATAATGAGTGAATTTAACAAAATCACAAGAAAAAATCAATATAAAAATTGTATTTCTTTGTGCTAGCAATGAACTATCTAAAATTGAAAAAAAATAATCCATTCTCAATACCAGCAAAAAATCAAAATACTTAGGAATTAGTTAAAAAAAAGACACACAAGATGTGTTCACAAAATCATTTCCAAAAGAAAGTAAGGGCAACCAAAATAAATGGAGAGAGAAACACGTTCATTGATTGTAAAATTCCCAACAGTGTTAAGACTTTAATTTTCTCCATATTTGTCTACGGGTTCAATGCAACCCCAACCAAAATCCCAGTAGGCATTTATGTCAAAATTAACAAGCTGATTTGATATTTATGTGAAAATGCAAAAACATACACAAGCCAAAACATTCTTGAAAATGAAGAAAAATATCAGAGAACTCGTGACACATTATTCCAAGACATAATACAACAATAATTAAGACAATGTAGTATGGATAGGCACACGGATCGGTGGAACAAAACAGGTTGTCCAGAAAATGACCCACACTTTGTTTTGTTGTGTCACTGTGTGGTGGCCTCCAGGTGTGACCCCGGACTTGGTCCTGTGACTTGCTTTAGCCAATGGGAAGTTAGCAAACGTGATGCTGGCAGAGAGAAAGTACTTGCGGATTATGCTCACTCATGCTTGCACCTGTGCCATCAGCAGGAGAACGTGCCCAAGCTAGTCTGATAGAGGATGGGGACACAGAGCCCAGATGCTCCCACAGCCCTGTCCCAGAGCCAGTCAACTACCAGACTGGTGAGTGAGCCCATCAAAGAAAACAGCTCAGCCGAGGGCAGTCTACGCTGCAAAAATCACAAAGCCATGAGTTATATAAAAGCTTATGATGTTCAGCCCCTGGTTTTAAGGTGGTTTGCTAATTACAGCATCATTCTGCAGTAGATACCCGATGTACTTATAATTAATTTATTTCAAAATTTCACCTCAAAGGGATTCTCATTTAAGAAGTTATTAGTGTTATTGAGGGTTGTGTATGAACTGGTTGGAAAGCTTGGTAATTTTTGATATTATGGGTTTTGATTTTTTTTCCTTTGGTAGCTCAGCAGTCAACTAGTCTAGTCATGAAGCTATTGCTGCTCCAAGGTCCCAGACATCATATGGGACTTGCAGATGGTATTATGTATGAATAACTGGATCCCCGTTAAACTTCCTCGATGTTAGTATAACTTGCTTTTCCCACCAAATTCCAGAATTCTTATCAAATTGCCTCCAATTTGTTCAATGAAAATGATATTTATCCTACAGAAGAATTTCCCTAAGATCACACTTGACATTTGCATTCATCACATTGAGACTTTTGTTTTGAAATGTGGAATCTGTACACCTATTGCCTCCCCAAATTTTGTAAAAAACCAAAAAGGGCTCTGAGATTTAATTTCCATTTTTCATGTTTCAATTCATGTCCAAAAATGTTACTGTAATTTTTAAAATAGTCTTTATTTCATTCATTTTAATATCGATTGACTCAGCTAATATCTTACTGGCATAAATCACCTTCAGCTCTTAGAGAAGGCTCTTGAAGCGGGAGTAAAGAACAGTGTGAAATATCAAATAGCAATCAATTAGTTTCTGGTTAGATTTCTGCATTTGGCATCTACTCTCTCTGAATTTTTTAGACTGAAAATGTGCCTATTCTTACATTTCTCCTTTAGCATTTATTTTTAAAGCCTGCTAGTGACGTTCCAAATGATATTTTTCTAACCCTATATTTTTATTATAGAAACTGTGATAGGAATTTTGGAAAGCCAAATGACCTCGCAGAGCAGCAACTGACTATGTTAGGATCCTAAATGGTACTACACGATGGGAAAGAATTCCAAAAGCAGCCCCAAAGAATGTATGACATTCAGGAATAATCTTATTCTTGAGAGAATTTAATGACCTGAGCCTTGTTCAAAAATTGAAAATAAAGCTAAGAACTAAAACCATAATTTGCTTCAGTGGGTTAAATTATATGTCAGTTTAAATTTTATTTCTTTTTCTACTATATTGAGATAGAATTCATTTCCAGTAAACTACATATTTAAGTTGCACAGTTTGAAGAATTTTGACATATGTATGCACTGTGAAACCATCACCACAATCAAGAGACCAAACATTTCTGTCTGCCCCAGAATTTTATTCACGTCCCTGGGCCATCCCTTCCTCCCTCCAACCTTGTCCCAGCAACCAATGACCTGCTCTCTGTCGTATGGATTACACAGCTTTTCCTGGAGTCTCACAGAGGTGGAATCATAGCGCAGCTATGCTGTTCTGTCTGTCTTCTTTCACCCAATGTGATTATTTTGAGATCCACCCACGTCGCTACATCAAATCAGAAGGGTATTGAATTTTATTGCTGAGTAGTTTTCAATTGAATGAATACACCGCATTTTGTTTACCTATAAGCCTGTTAATGGACATTTTTGATATTTCCAGAGTTTGGCTATCACAAATGAGGTTGCTACAAACACTCTTGCATAAGTCTTTTTATGGACATACATTTTCTTCTCTCTTGGGTAAATATTCAGTAGTGGAAACAATGTTTCTTATGGTATGCGTATGTTTAATTTGTTTAAATACATGTCAAACTGTTTGCAAAGCGGGTCTATCATTCTCTCCCACAGTGTATGAGAGGTCCAGGGCTTCCGTATCCTCATGACAGTCTTTTTAGCCTGATTATGGTTTGAATTTGCATTTCCTTGCTGGCTGATGACATTGAGCATCTTTTTGTGTATTTTTTTCTTTTTTGGAAGGAGGAACGATTTGTGTTTCATATTTTGCGAAGGACTCGTTCAGTCTTTTACCCATTTTGTTGGGTTATTTTCCTATCACCGAGTCGTAAGAACTCTTCATGTAGTCTGGAGACTAGCCCTCTGTCTGATACATGTGTATTGCAAATGCTTTCTTCATGCTGTGCATTCCCTTTTGATTTTCTTAATTGTGTGATTTTCTAAATTCTTTTGAAGGAAAATAGTTTTAATTTTAGTGAAGTTCAAGTTATCAATTATTTTTTCTTTTAATATTCAGGGATATGTGCATGTGTGTGTGCTTGTATTTATCCAAGATCATAAAGTTTTTATTTTTTTTACATTTTCTTGTAGATATTTTAGTCTTGGATTTTCTATTACTATCTATGATCAATTTCAAGTTTTTTAATGTGTGGTATGAATACAGAGTCTGTGTCTAATTTTCTGATGTCATTTGTTGAAATGACTTTCTACTTCTCATTGAATTGCCTTGGTGTCTTTACAAAAATAACTTGACTATACAAACGTAAGGAAACTTCTAAACTGGTGCTTCTGAATTGGAGGGCAGTTTTGTCCCCAGAGAATATTTGGCAATGTCTGGAGACATTTTTGGCTTTCACAACTCAGGGGTGCTATTGGCTTCTGGTGGATAGAGCCCAGGGATGCTGCCGAACATCCTCTGATGCACACGATAGCCCCCACAACAGAGTTATCTGTCCCCAAATGTCAATAGTGCCAAAGTTGAGAAATTTTCTAGACTTTCTCCTAAGTTCTATAGATTTACCTTTTCACCAATATCACGCACTCTTGTCTACTGTAGCTTTAGAGTAAATCCTGAAATCAGCTAGGGTAAGTCCTCCAACTTTGTTCTGCTTTAAAAAAACATTACTTTGGCTATTCTAGGGTTCTTTGTAATTCCATATACATTTTAGATACAACTAGTCAATTATTCCAAAAGCAGTGCTGACTTTTGTTTAATTTCATAGGATGTATAAATATGTTTTGGGGGGAATTGATGTCTTGACTACTGAGCTTTCCTATCCAGGAACATGATCTATTTTTGGCTTTCTTTAAATTCTCTCAGCAATGTTTTTTGTGGTTTTCAGTGTAGAGTTCTTGGACATCATTTCTTAGATTTATTCTGATGTATTTTATGGTTTCTTGCCCTATTTAAAAAAAAAACCTTGGACAAATGGTTCAAGTTACACATGACCATTAAGGGTGGACACGTGCATATTCCAACTATGCCAGTGGATTTAACAGAAGAGTGCCTGCACTAAGATCTGGTAACCAACTTGCTTTCTGGGTAACTTTGAATCCCCCAGTCCAAGTCCTCCAGCTCCTGGAGAAAGGCTCTCTCTCTCCCTCTCTCTCTCTCTCTCTCTTTTTTTTTTTTGTTGAGGAAGATTTGCCCTGAGCTAACATCTGTTGCCTATCTTCCTCTTTTTGCTTGAGGAAGATTCACCCTGAGCTAACGTCAGCGCCAGTCTTCCTTTATTTTGTGTGTGGGTCGCCGCCACAGCATGGCCATTGGCAAGTGGCATACGTCCATGCCTGGGAACAGAACCTGGGCTGCTGCAGTGCAACACAGAACTTAACCACTAGGCCACAAGGCCAGCCCTGAGAAAGGTTCTCTCTTGGTGCATTTTCTCTGACTGATGTTTTCCTAGCTGTCTTCCAGGTACTGCTTGCTCTCCTGGCTGTGTGATTGCTTTCAGCAGCTTCTGTAGGCAGGCTCTGGCTATGTGCCTGTCTCAGGGTCTCCAGAAGGTGACTGAGAGGCAGGCTTTCATGGCATGCCCCGTGGGGCAGGGTTAGGGCCAAATCTGGACTCCTGTCACTCCTCACTTCCTTCTCTTCACCTTTCTTAGCCTCACACCTTCTTCAATTTTTAAGGGCTGTTTTCCATAGCGACTTTTTGTTTCTTGGTTGTGGTTTCATATTCCCAGGTGGTTCCTCCTTGCACAGTTTAGAATTAGTGATTGGTTTATTTCTTAGAATGGGGCATCTATAAGCTGTTGTAGCTTTATGTTCTTCGCTGGGTACTTCACTAGGAACTACTTGGTAAGTTATTATTTTTGCTGAATATATTCCATCCAAAAATGTCTGCCCAGAAACCTACCATATTTCTTATTTGATGGCACATCATACTTGTGCATGATAGAGGCAGGTAAATGCCAAGTCTTGTACCCAATGTTAACATAGCCTGGGAGGACATGTGCCAGTTAAAACACGTCACCATCTAGGCACCAAGGAAGGTAAGTAGAATCAGAGGTCAGGGGGTTAGAAATAAGTGTGTACATTGTAACCTCCCACACTTTGTCTCTTCAGATTTCCAAATTCAGCTAGTACTACTGTGTGCCCATAAGGCTGTTGCAGGCTGCTTTATTACAACGAATTCCAAAGTCAAACACAGAAACCAGATTTGGCACGCATAAAACCATAAAAAGCACAAAACTCCGTAGAACTAGAATTCTGAACTACATCATAAAGGAGCCATTTTTTGGTAGTTGTGCTGGATCACTTTCTCCATTTGTAGTAATGTAATGCAGAGTTTTCCCCACAGTAGGAAGTGCCTGTCTTGTCAACATCTGTATCTGCTATTCCAACATAGCAATAGCTGTTTTATTCTCTAGCATTGTAATATTATCAGCCTTAGAGGAATTTTGTGGGCTAGCTGCATGGGACACACCAAAGTTGGGTTACTGACACGATCTAAAAAACGAAGGTCTGGGGCCGGGCCAGTGGCCTAACAGTTAAGTTCTCGCACTCCACTTTGGTGACCTGGGATTCATGGGTTCAGATCCCGGGCATGGACCTACACACTGCTCATCAAGCTATGCTGTGGAGGTGTCCCACATACAAAATAGAGGAAGATTGGCACAGATGTTAGATCAGCAACAACCTTCTTCAAGCAAAATGAAGAAGATGGGCAACAGATATTAGCCCAGGGCCAATCTTCCTCACCAAAAAAAAAAAAAAAAACCCTGAAGATCTGTCCTTATGCCCTGGGACAAGGACAGACACTTTGTATGGTTAAGGTCCACATGATGACACAAAATTATTAACTGTATGCAAATTCAATTTATTTGCAATTGTATTAAAATTATTGTTCTTAAAGGAGTGAACTTCATTGTTAACATTTCTGACATAAACAGTTTCATCTTCTGACCAGGACTGATGCCAATTTTGGATTTTTTCTGAATGAAGATTTCAGACATACCTTGGTTTTCACGTCACAAAGTTGGAGCTTTGGTATGCCAGCTGTGCTGTAAGTTGGTTTTAAACTACATAAAAAGTATGTAACATTTTTTGTAAAGGTAAAAGAAAATAACAAGAATAGAGAATGATATTTACTGTGTATTTTTGTTGTCTTTTGGGTGGCTCCTGATTCGTGAGGTAGTTTGTTAAAGAAATCTATTTTTATTTATTTTTACATGTTTTTATTATTTTTGTTTTGAAATAGCGGTAGACTCACATGCAGTTGTAACAATTGCTACAAAGAGAACCTGTGTACTTTTCACCCAGTTTCCCACAATGACAACCTGTTGTAAAACTATAGTGCAATATCACCAGCAGGATGTTTACGTTGACAGAGTCAAGATACAGAATGTCTCCATCACACGACTCCCCCTGTACCGACACCCCTCATGTTCTCCGTTCTGTACTTTTGTCATTTCAAGAATGTTACATAATTGGAATCATGCAGTATGTAACTTATGGAGCTTGACTTTTTCTTTCATTCGGCATAATTCGATAAAGATTCATCCAAGTTGCTGCATGAATCAATAGTGTGTTCTCTATATCGCTGACTAGTATTCCATGGTATGGATGTGCCACAGTTTAACCATTCACCCATTGAAGGGCATCTGTTTTATTTCCAGTTTTGGGCTATTAAGAATGAAGCTTCTATAAATATTTGGGCATATATTTCTGTGTGAACATAAGTTTTCATTTCTCTGTCATAAATGTCTAGGAGCGCAATTCCAAGTTTCTATGGTAGTGGCATATTTAGTTTTTAAAGAAATTACCAAACCGTTTCCACAGTGTTTGTACCATTTTACTTGTAACTTATCATATTACTGTAGGAACAGGAGAGAGGTGTTTCTGGCGACTTAGTAACTGATGGTTCCATGAAGGTGGGAGACCCAAAAGGAGACACAGCCTTGGTGAGGTTAAAATCATGAGTTTTGTTTTGAACATGATGAGTTTGAGGTACCTGAGGTGGAAAACAAGTGGAGATGGCCAGCTAGCATTTGGATAAATACTGCTTACAAGACACGGATTGGAGATATGTGGCCTGGAAGTCATATTTGAAGCCATGAGAGGACACAAGAGAATAGAGGACCAAAGAAAAATCCTGAAAAATAGGACAAGTGAGGAAGATACTGGGAAAGAGACTGTGAGGTGAATTTTAGGATTCAGAATTAAGGAAATACAGCACTTGCTGATTCCACGCAGCCAAAACAGACCACAGTTTTAGCAAATGCTACAGGTAGATCACTTTGGTGCATTCAGTTTTGGCGTATTAGAGGAAAAAGAAGCCATGTTTAAAAATGAATGTGGCCAAGAAAGTGTAGACAGTGCTCTGGTCTTTGGTCCAAGGGGAAATCCATTCTGGAGAGGCAAAAATGGCTGCTTCCAGCGGCGGAGGACTTTCTTCCTGAATGCTCGGAACAGATGGAGAGGCAAGCTAAAGGGTTTTCCTCAGAGTGGGTGAGAATCAACAAAAACTGGTTGCTTGTATATGAGCTACTAGTCTCTTCATCTTCATGATTTGATTCTTTAAAATTTTACCAAAGGCATTCACAGTACCTCAAAAAGAGGGTTTTTTGAAAATCCTCTATTTGAAAATTTTCTTTCAAATAGAATGTTAAATTCAGGTGTTAATAATATTGAGTGATCATATTAAATAATAAAGAAATGATAATTTACTGATCAGAAGCTAAAGAACTAATATTGGACAACTGTTGAAATACCTCACTTAAAATTGCTCACAACTCACTTTATCCAGAATCTCTAAACGCCATAAAAATGACATACCTCAGCTTTTAATAACTTTCTAT